>NC_052146.1:108759192-108769557 GCF_902713615.1 Scyliorhinus canicula | reverse complement strand
TTGTCCCGGCCGTAATAAACGAATATTCGTTACTGACGTGTTCGAGTGTTTTACTTCTGGACTGACGATCAGATACGTGAAAGCGCAATTCACATTTGGTGGCCCGTACGGGATCTCCAGAGGGGTCTGCGCAACTAACCGTCGTAATTGACTGAGCTCGTTCAAAGTAGAGGACGAATTTGGCCCCCAACGTGAGTAAAAATTTCTTTTCCACCTTGGTATTCGCCTACTACCAGTTTGATCGTTGCTCAGCCTTGCCGTTGGTTTGTCGCGAAGCCTCTGCGAGATCCAGGTCAGTCCAGCGAACCCGTTTTAAAGAGGGTAAGTGAGTGAACCCTGTGGTTATCGTCTCTAGGGCAGCCTGGACTGCCGCCGTGATTCCAGGCAGCGTTCGCTGGAGTTACGGGCGGGTTGCCAGGACTGCTGGGGGCAGCCTGAGGAGCCGCCGTGATTCCAGGCAGCGTTCGCTGGAGTTACGGGCGGGGTTCTCAGGATTGCTAGGGGACGGTTAACGGCTGGGGCAGCCTGGGACTGCCGCCGTGATTCCAGGCATCGTTCGCTGGAGTTACGGGCGGGGTTGCCAGACTGCTAGAGGCAGCCTGAGGAGCCGCCGTGATTCCAGGCAGCGTTCGCTGGAGTTACGGGCGGGGTTCTCAGGATGCTAGGGACGGTTGACGGGCTGTGGGCTCTGGACGGGACTGCCGCCGTGATTCCAGGCAGCGTTCTCTGGAAGTTACGGGCGGGGTTCTCGGAGCCTATCCCCCGGTGTAACCCATACCTTCACTGAAGATTTTACCTACTTACCCCTTAATAGCATTGGTGTCCTGGGTCCTGTGTTATTAAGGAAGTAAAGTAACTAATAATCCTTAAAATCTGGTCTTCTTGAGTTGAATTAGCTGTTTAAACTCAGCTGCTTTCCTTGTCTTTCTCCAGCAGGCTGTGTCTCTCTCTCTCTCTCTCTCTCTCTCCTGTTGCTGTTGCAGAGTGCTGGTGCTTCTGCTCCCTGGGTTTATAATTCTCTTTTGAAGAGTTATTAAGTTTTAACGACTGTATTGTATATGGCTTGTTTCACTTTGATAGTTTAAAAGTATCTTTGATGTAAACATCTTACTACGACTAATTATTCATTTCAGGCATATCGTCTCCTCTCAGATCTGATTTTAAAAAATGCTTTTGTTTCAATAGTTAACTTTTATTTCTGTGATTTCAAATCGTTTAATTTTCCAATTGTCCCCAGTTCATAACTTTGCCTTTGATTTTGACTTAAATGATGTTTCTCGTAGCCAGGTCATCTCCAATTTTCTTTTAATTAACTTGATGTTCGTAGAATTTTACCCCTTAAATTGATACTAAATTCGACTGAGCATCTTCCATTCTTTCCAGCTGTTTACTAAGAGAGTTTATTTCAGTTAAGGTGTGAAACTTTGCTCTTAGCTGTATGCTAAAATTTAACTTGGTTGTGACTTGAAAGACTTGCCTGTTTTAAACATTCGTCATTTAATGCAATTGAAACTCTCATCCATGCTTTTTCAGATGCTTTCCGAGATAGTTACATTCCATGAAGGTGTGAGCCATTGTTTTAGCTTACCATATGAAGCCTGTGTGTCTGCTGAGGCCTGCTTGTGAGCAAGTATCTGCATTTTATAACCCTGCTCTTTGCAGCTGCTATTAACCTTTTGTGGGATCTTTCCCTGTACCCTCTCAAACCAGATATTGCCAGACTTTCATGTTTCAAATGACACATTTTTCTGTATTATCAAGAACCCACCGCAAAGAAATTAATTGCCTTGTGGAGGGAATACTGTCAGTTAATGAAAGCATCTAAACTGGCTAGCTGGCAGGCAAATGCCTCAAAATTGGGTATTGGCCTCACAAAAGGGGAATTGTTAAAACAGTAGAGGTCTTAAAAAGGGAATGTAAAGAATATAAGAAACGTAAGAATGCTACTCCTCCCCCCGGCGCCGGTCAGCAATGCGAAGCAAGGTTGGGGGAGGGGGACGATTAGGATGAGGAACATCTGTTCAATTGCGGGGGACGTCAGAAGCCTCCACAGCCCCCACAGCCACCTCCGCCACCGCCCCTGGAATGTGATCAGTATTATGAGTAACTCAGTATGTTCAGAACTACATTGGTCTCAGAATAAACAGATAAAGAATTTGTGCTGGGCAGTTTCGAAACTGCTGCGTTGAAATTGACACTGCATGGCTCCGCAGGTCCTAGTGCCCGCTGATCACAAACAGTCACTAGCAGAACCACACAGCCTGCAATCGGCTGCTAATATTACCCTCCAACAAGATATCACTGTCTATAGTTCCCATTCTGTTACGGCCCTTTTGGGACGGCTACAGACTCAGCATCTCACGATGGCTCGTCAGAATAGATATGAGATTGCTCTCCTTAATAACCCAAAGGTCCAGTTTGCCCACTGCACCACTATCAACCCTGCTGACTTTTTGACGCATCCTCCCACAGACATGCTCGACCCAACTCATGACTGTCTGCAACTGTTGCAGGAAGTCTCCTCGGTTCGAGACGACCTCTCCGATACCCCTCCCAAGTGCAGATTGTTCCTTTTTCACCGATGGAAGTTCTTCCGTCGGCGTAAGGGGGGATAGACAATCTGGCTATGCAATCATCGATCAAGACGGTGATGGAAAAACAGAGGATTTCTAACCTCCGCTGGTACACCCATCTCACACCAGCAGTTAGTAACCCAGTTATTGCAGGCCCTTATGCTCCCAGACAAGATAGTGGTGATAAAATGCGCAGCGCATACAAAAGGCACAGGACTGGTGGAAACGGGCAACAGGAGAGCGGACGAGAAGGCAAAAGAAATTTCTAAATCTGGCAAACTAATGGTGCCTAGAATGATGAGGCAGACTAAAACCCCCTCGGGAAAGTCCCCTCTGAAAAACCTATGCCAACCATTGCTGACATAATCCAATGCAGGAGGACGCTCCTGCAACTGCTGTAAATATGTGGAAAAACTTAGGATGTATATATGATATCGAAAATAAGCTGTGGGTCACCCCGGTAGGACAAACATGTATGACCGATGCATTAGCAGCCTGGGTGACCGAATGTGTACACTTTGCAACTCACTGTGGAGCTCGTGCCACAGGGGACCTATTGTTAAAAAGCTGGTGGCACCCACGACTGCAAGAAATGGCCCAACAAATTAGCAGTCGGTGCCTAATCTGTCAACAGCACAACCCCGGTAAGGCCGTCCCCTGTGATCCTGGCACAACCCCCTTACCTGAGGGTCCATTTGAGACCCTGCAAATGGATTACATTGAGTTGGAAAGATGTCAATGCTATAAATATGTGTTAGTCATTGTGGACACTTTTAGCAAATGGATCGAGGCCAACCCGACTACGGATAACAAGGCCTCGACAGTAGTTAAGGTGTTAATGCGAGAAATTGTTCCGCGATTTGGAATTCCAGCCCGGCTGAGCTCTGACAATGGTCCCCACTTCATAGGTCAAATCAATAAGGAATTCTGTGCTCTGCTTGGAATAAAGCAACAGTTTCATTGTGCCTACAGACCACAAGCCGCTGGAGTGGTGGAAAGGGCTAATCAGACTCTAAAGACTAAACTCGCTAAACTACAAGCAGACACTGGGGCCACTTGGCTCAAACTCCTGCCTTTAGCACTCTTCCAGCTACGTGCCACTCCCGCAGGAAAAACTCGCCTAAGCCCAGCGGAAATACTATATGGCAGACCCTTTCGAACGCCTTGGGACAGCAGTGTTCCACGGAATGTTCAATTCCATTACATGACTACCGAGATGGCTAATTATATATTAACACTAACTAGAATTTTGAAAGGATTACACTCCCGAGTTCGTGCCACCCAGAAGAAGTCCCCTCCATTACTCATGACGTCTCCATCAACCCTGGGGATTATGTCCTAATTCGAAATTGGACACGTAAGGGTTTGGAACCTCGATGGGAGGGTCCCCTACAGGTTCTACTCACTACCCCCACTGCAGTAAAAGTGGAGGGCCGGAACGCATGGGTACATATGCACCATTGTAAGTTAAGTAAGTATCCATGATGTTCTAAACTTTTCCTTTAAGTCCTAGGAACACGAGTACCAGGATGAAGTCCCTCTTCACCGTCACAATACTCGCCACCCTGCTCTCTCTCGCTGCATCCGGAAGAAGGAGATGCCCGTATGGAAGCCGACGTCCACCCCTGTGCCGAGAAGGAACCCCACGATGTGGAACAACGACAGATCTCCGATGGATCACCACGGCTATCAAAACCTGCCCAACCACCGTTCATCCCGACGACCAGAAGCCCCGATTCCGGACTACGTACATGGTTCTGATCTACGATCGCCGCACATGCCGGTGGAACCACCGGTGCATTGATAAGGACAGGGTACAAATTTTACCATCAAGGACTACTCACCCCTACTCGCCTTCCAGAAAGCGGGCAACGCACCATGTAACGGCAAATTCTTTTCTGTTTGTCCTATGTCTATGCTAAGAAGTGGGTGTCTCCTCTTGCTGGGTATGTACACAGGTCCCGACCCATGCCCATGGAGGCATTCCCTTGATATCTGTTCCTTTCTCGATCGAACAGACGGCTGCATGGGTTATATTCCAGACAGTTCAGAGAATATCACGCGTCTGGTAACCCATATCAGAGATGGAGTACAGCGCTTGCGACTCGCCGGTCAGGCTGACTGGTGGAGCTGGATGTGGTCCAATTCTTGGGCCACTTACCTGTTCCATGGGCTCATTATCTTCGTTACCATCTGTTTTGTTGCTCTGTATCATAGCTACTGGTGTGAAATGCCTATGCAACCGTTTGGGTGCCGCTGCATTACCACAGATGCTTCAGAGATCCGCCCTAGACGAAAGAGAAAAACTGGTTCCACCTACCCCTGACCTATATGAGGAAGTGGCATCCTGCCGGAGCCTAGTAGAGGAGGAGTACCTCCGCCTCGCCCTCATTTCCATCTAAAGTATCCTGAGTGTTATGTGATCATGGAATGATCAAAGGGGGGAATGTAGAAGTGGATTTCATTTGGAACTTCGCTGATAGGGTTAATATAACAGTTCTGAAAAGCTCTGTGAAAGAGATGTCAACAGGTCAAGGGATGAAAAAGGGGAGTGTGGCTTTAGTACTATTTAATGTTCTGACCCGTATCTGTAAAAGCAGAGAGGTCAAAAAGGCAAAGAATGGAATGAATGGGAACCGTTACTTTATTGCAGAGATAAACATAATTAAGCTCGTTTGACCAGTTGGAACAATTAAACATTGAAATGTAAGGGGGACTGTCTTTGGAGTGAGTTGAGCCATATGGCCATGGGATACAAAAACCTTTGTATTAATATTGATAGTGACTTGTGCTAATGATTATGTCAAAAATACCTCCCGACCTCGAAGAATAATTCCATATGTACATGTTCTGGATCCTTGCCAAATCATAGGTGTATCTAGGAATTTAAAGTGACCACCCCTAAGCTGTGATTGTATAAAGATACCGTCCATATTTTGGACTTTGGCACTTCTCGAAGGTGGTTACCCGACTGCTTAGAGATTTGTCCCGGCCGTAAATAAACGAATATTCGTTACTGACGTGTTCGAGTGTTTTACTTCTGGACTGACGATCAGATACGTGAAAGCGCAATTCACAGATCCATGTCCAGTCTTTTGCAATTTGGATCCCCAAGTAACTGAATTTGTTTTGGGCTTGTTTGAAAGGTATTCCCTCCAGCTCTGCGCCTTTCCCTTGCGGATTCACAGGGAAAATTTGCTTTTGCCCAAGTTGTGTTTGTAGCCCGAGAAGGCTCAAAACCTTTTCAGGAGTTTCATAATCCTTTCCATACTGGCTTGGGGGTCCGAGATATGGAGGAGCAGTTCATCTGCACAGAGTGAGGCCCTATGCTCTCTGCCCCCACCCCCCTCTGGATACCTTGCCAGCCTTTCGCTGTTCTAAGGGCGATCGGCAGTGGCTCGGTTGCCAGGGCGAACAGCAGCAGGCATCCCTGCCTTGTGTCTCTGTGCAGCTTTAAGTATTAGAGCTGATGGTGATGGCAGCAGGATAGCACAGTGGTTAGCACTGTTGCTTCACAGCGGCAGGGACCGAGGTTCGATTCCCGGCTTGAGTCACTGTGTAGAGTTTCCCTGTGTCTGCATGGGTTTCATCCAGGTGCTCCGGTTTCCTCCCACAAAATCCCGAAAGATGTGCTTATTAGGTGAATTGGACATTCTGAATTCTCCTCAATGTGCCAGAGTTGGAATCAGTGGATTTTCACAGTAACTTCATTGCAGTGTTAGTGTAAGTCTACTTGTGACCCTAATAATTATTATTATTATTAGTCCGCACCCTCGGCATGAGAGTGTTGTACAGGAGTTTCACTCAGATGGTGAACCTCGATGTAAACCTCGATCCAAGCCCAAACCGCTCCAGTACCTCTGAGGTATTTCCACCCAACTCTGCTGAAGGCCTTTTCTGCGTCGAGGGAGATGATCACTTCTGGTGTTCTCACCCCAGATGGGGTCAATATCACGTTCAGCAGGCACCTGATGTATGTTAGCTGTTTGCCTTTGACAAAGCCCAATGATTCTCTGCGAACACCTCTGGTACGCAGCTCTCCAGCCACCTCGCCAGGATTCTTGCTAAATCTTTGCATCTGCACTGAGGACTGAGATGAGTCTGTAGGACTCGCACTCAATCAAGTTATTGGCTTTCTTGGGTATCAGTGATATTGATGCTTGCATTAGTATTGGTGGCAGGGTGCCCTTTACCAGAGAGTCTGTGAACATTTCCTGCAAGTGCAGTACCAGTGCTTGCCCAAATGTTTTGCAGAAGACTGTCAGGAATCCATCTGGCCACAGCGTCTTCCCCACCTGCAAGAAGTTGATACTCTCCATGACATCCCCCAGTTCTAGTGGTGCCTCCAGGCCCCGTCTCCGATCATCCCCCAAACTGGCATGTCGAGTCAGTCGAGGAACAGCTCCATCCTCAGGTGTGCAGCCCCCGGTAGAAGGCCTCAAATGCTTTGTTGATCTTTTCCGGTTCGGCTACCAGTCTGCCATTTTGTCCCTATCCTGCACTATTTCCCTTGAATTTGCCTGCTTTCTCAGCTGGTGAGCCAGCAGGCGGTTGACATTGTCTCCATGTTCATTGAAGGTCCGCTGTGTCAGGTGGAGTTGGTGCACTTCTTTCCTTGTGGAGAACATAGTCCATTTGTAGCTTTTTCTTCAATGCCAGAAGCTCTGCGTTAGTACTGCCGGTCCACATCCAGCATGGAGTGGAGTCATGGAGCATGAGCCTAGCCATCCTCTCCGCACTCTCTCTGCGCGCTTTGTAAGCAATAATCTCTCCTCTGATCACAGACTTCAGTACCTCCCAGAACGTAGAGGGTGAGACCTCCCCATTCTGGTTACCAATAACTCCCATAGCTCTTGGCTCATAGTATGAATGGTACATCTATCCCACCCAGCCCTTTCTTACCTTTAGTTGGTCCCTCTCCCTCGGGTGCGTTTCTTGGAGGAAGACTATATCGGCCTTCATACTTTTCAGGCGGGGAAAGACTCTGGATCTTTTCACTGGGCTGTTAATTACCCTGATGGTCCAGGTGACTATTCTGAAGGGGGATTTCTGTGCACCCCACCCCCTCCTGCGGGACCATCCGTACTTACCTTGTGGATGTGCCCCTGCACTCTAGGGCTTCCGTTTGTTAGAGGGGCATTCAAAATGGCCTAGGTCACCATATTCACCATGAGGCTGGGTCCCTTGTCCCAGGGGCCACCCTAAATTGCTACCAACTATGTGTACGCTATGTAGATGAGCCCCTGCAGTCCGTGGTTTATTTTGTATGGAGGCCCTCCAAAATGACTGTTTGCGATGCCTTTGGTTCCTTGCTGTCATGGGAGATCCATCATAGCCAGCCTAGAGCCTTTCCACCTCCCCTCGTCCCTTTGTTTTCCCATACAGATCTGTTCCTCCCCCCCCTTGCCCGATTGTCGCCCCCTCCGTTGGTGGTGTTGACACACCATCGCCAGGCATCCTCTCCCCAACGGGAGATGCACCACGGGCCCCCCTCACTTGCACCTCCTGAAGCCTTGTTTCCCGCTAGTGTGATGACCCGCCCCTCTGGGGTCAGCCTAAACCTCCCCTTCGCCCACTGCATGACTGTTCCTGCTTCCTTTTCACCATCAACTCCTGCACCCTGCTGCTACCCCCACCCCAGTTTCCGAGTCTCAGCTCTCACATTCGAACCAAGGTGGTGCAGTTCCGCGCAAATAGTCTTTCACAGTCCCAGACCGTTAGGCTGCTTCATCGCTGGCTCTGCTGCTGTCTTCCCTGCCTGTGTTTATGGGGTCAGAATCGTCCCCGTCGCAAGTGTGATGAAGAAATTCTCCCTGCCCTGGAAGGTGAACCAGAGCTTGGCTGGGTACAGGATTCCAAATTTCACCCCGTTTTTATTCAGGACCGCTTTGTTTGTTCTAATGAATTCCACCCGGTTTGGCCCGGTGCGTCCACCCTGTCCTGATAAATCCATATCGGTATCCCTCCCAGTTGCAGGACCTTCTCTGCCAAGCAGTTCAGGATTCTTTCCCGGTTTGGTACTGGTGTCATCCTGGGCTTTGGCCAGAGTGACCTGTGGGCTCTGTCTAATTCTGGTAGCTTGGGGAAGCCATCTCTCCCCAACAGGTTGCCCAGCATCTGGGCCACCTATTCCTTGTGATTCCTGTCCTTGGTTCCCTCTAGTCGTCCCACTATGCTAGGTTCTGGCGGAGCAATCAGTTCTCCTGATCTTCGATCTTTCCCCTTAGCATCCCTTGAATAGCCACCAAACTTGCCACCTCCATTTGGTCACTCTGGTCCATTTGAGGCCTTTTCCAGATCCATTATGGTTGCCCTTAATCTCCAGCTGCCTCTCTGCCTTTTCCAGGACTGCCAGCATGGTAATCAACACCTCCGCTACCTTTACCGTTGTCCTCATATAACTTTAATGGCCTCCTGAGTTTTGGAGTTCCTTCGTCAGGGATTCCCGCCATCCACTCGCTGGGGAGGGAGCTCAGTGGTCCCTCTCAGTTCAGTGTGGCTGGGGTTTCATCGCCCCGCATGTTTGCCGTCTCCTCGGTTCGCCTCTCCCAAGTTTTTGTTGCCTTTTCCTTCTTTTCATCCTCTGAAGCTGCTGCTGCTCAGCATGGCTAGTCTTAATGTTGTTGGAAAAGAGTGAGGGGGTGTTCTAGCAGTCTATTTTGAGTTTAAAGCACCTATATCCAAATTATCAGGAGTTGAACCACCTTTTGTGCTTCCGCTCAGCACATCCCCGTCACCGGAAGTCCAACTGGACTTTTATGAACCAAAACCTAAGCTGTTATTCACAATTAAATGTGGGTTAACATGCATGAACATTGCAGTTAACTCCCAGTTGCATAATGTTAATTAAAAAGTAATGGGCAGCTCATAACCTTTTTTGCAGCTCAGTAAATTCAAGGAATGCCCAACCAATTGTTCCAAACAAAGCTGTGTGGTCAAATTTCTCAAGTGAAATATGCAGAAGCAAAGAGACCATAAAGTACCAAAAAACTACATCATTCAATGTGATACCATATTTCAAAAATCAGGAAGGCAAAATTCAAAATTTGTGCTGTTCAGATTGTGCATTTAAATTGTTACAAATAAAAGTGTACAAACAATCTGTTTTACAGCACAGAAAGAAGCCTTTTGGTCTATTGTCCTGTGCCAACTCTCTGAAAGAGCTAGCTATTTAGTTCCATTCCTCTGCCTCGTGTCCCAACAATATAATTTACTATTTGTTCACTCCTATTTACAGACTATTAGGTATTCTGCTTCCCCACTGTTTCTGATGAGAAAATCCACATCTCAAAGTCCTCTGTATTATAAAGAAAATATTCTAACCTCTCCCTTCGAACTTTGGTGATAATCTTAACCATAAAGTTATTTATTGCTGATTCATCAACAGTGGAAATGGCCTATCAGTAATTACGTGGTCAAAACTTTTCATTAAATCTTGTGGCACAGCGGGAAGAACCCTGCCTCTGAGCCAGAAGCTCTGGGTTGTAGTTTCACCCAGGACCTGATGGCCAAGGAAGCAGTGTTCATAATGTGGCCAAACACATTGACCATCAATCTGCAAATCCTTTCAACATGCCAATGACTTGGCAGTTAGAGCAGGAGATATTCCTGGTCAGCCATGCTTGGTGTGGTGTGGCACCTCTCAAACTACAAGCCTCCGGTAGCAGACAAGCAGCTGTTCCAGGAATGATTAGCTATGAAAACAGATGAAAGTATGCCTTAGGGCACCACTGGTGGATTGGTCATGCTAAATTGTCCCTTAGTGTCCAAAAGGCTAGGTGGGGTTCCTGTG
>NC_052146.1:106822854-106848027 GCF_902713615.1 Scyliorhinus canicula | reverse complement strand
CATCTCAACTCCCACACCACCGACCACCCTCACCTCCCACACCACCCAACTCCCTCACCTCCCACACTACCGACCACATTCACCTCCCACACCACCCCAAACCCCCTCACCTCCCACACCACCGACCACCCTCACCTCCCACACCACTGACCACCCTCACCTCCCACAGTACTGAACCCCCTCACCTCCCACACCACCAACCACCCTCACCTCCCTCACCACTGAACACCCTCACCTCCCACACCACTGACCACCCTCACCTCCCACAGCACCGACCACCCTCACCTCCCACACCACTGAACACTCTCACCTCCCACAGCACCGACCACCCTCACCTCCCACACCACCGACCACCCTCACCTCTCACACCACCGACCACCCTCACCTCCCACACCACTGAACACCCTCACCTCCGACACTACCGACCACCCTCACCTCCCACACCACCGACCACCCTCACCTCCCACAGCACCGAACCCCCACACCTCCCACACCACCGACCACCCTCACCTCCCACACCACCGAACCCCCTCACCTCCCACACCACCGACCACCCTCACCTCCCACACCACCTGACCACATTCACCTCCCACACCACCGACCACCCTCACCTCCCCCAACCACCGACCACCCTCACCTCCCACACCACCGACCACCCTCACCTCCCACACCACCGACCACCCTCACCATCCCACAGCACCGAACCCCCACACCTCCCACACCACCGACCACCCTCACCTCCCACACCACCGAACCCCCCTCACCTCCCACACCACCGACCACCCTCACCTCCCACACCACTGACCACATTCACCTCCCACACCACCGACACCCTCACCTCCCACACCACTGAACACCCTCACCTCCCACAGTACTGATCACCTTCACCTCCCACACCACCTACCACCCTCACCTCCACAGCACCGACCACCCTCCCCTCCCACACCACCGACCACCCTCACCTCCCACACCACCGAACACCCTCACCTCCCACACCACCGAACACCCTCACCTCCCACACCACCGAATACCCTCACCTCCCACACCACCGAACACCTTCACCTACCACACCACCGACCACCCTCACCTCCCACACCACCGACCACCCTCACCTCCCACACCACCGACCACCCTCACCTCCCACACCACCGACCACCCTCACCTCCCACACCACCGACCACCCTTACTTCCCACACCACCGACCACCCTCACCTCCCACACCACCGACCACCCTCACCTCACACACCACCGACCACCCTCACCTCCCACACCACCGAACACCCTCACCTCCCACACCACCGACCACCCTCACCTCCCACACCACCAAACACCCTCACCTCCCCCACCACCGACCACCCTCACCTCCCACACCACCCAACTCCCTCACCTCCCACACTACCGACCACATTCACCTCCCACACCACCCCAAACGCCCTCACCTCCCACACCACCGACCACCCTCACCTCCCACACCACCGACCACCCTCACCTCCCACAGTACTGAACCCCCTCACCTCCCTCACCACTGAGCACCCTCACCTCCCACACCACTGACCACCCTCACCTCCCACAGCACCGACCACCCTCACCTCCCACACCACTGAACACTCTCACCTCCCACAGCACCGACCACCCTCACCTCCCACACCACCGAACACCCTCACCTCCCACACCACCGAACCCCCTCACCTCCCACAGCACCGACCACCCTCACCTCCCACACCACCGAACACCCTCACCTCCCACAGCACCGACCACCCTCTCCTCGCACACAACCGACCACCCTCACCTCCCAAACCACCGAACCCCCTCACCTCCCACACCACCGAACACCCTCACCTCCCACACCACCGACCTCCCTCACCACCCCCCCACGACCGACCACCCTCACCTCCCACACCACCAGAACACCCACATGCACAACCCCTCCATTAAAAATACCTGTGGCACTACAAGCCGGGATCACTGGTTTGGCAGTGACCTTGGGTCTGGTCCACGGTGTCATGATATGCAGACACACACATAATGAAATTAAATGAAAGGAAAATAAAATAAAATGAAATGGCAGACAGACAAGCAGCTAATGGACACAGAGAACAGGACATGACCAATAAGCAGACAGGACACTCAGGGGTGGGATCTGACTATAAAAGACACGAGGTACTCACACTCTGCCTCTTTCCACTGATGAACGTCTAGAGAGTCAGTCAAGGGTGTTGTTACAATCTCACACCTCCACCACGTGGCTAAGAGCTAGTCTAGTTCAGTTAGATAGAGTAACCACACTTAAGTTAGCAGAGAGTCGAACTCACAGAGAACTGTGCTAACTGTGCTATTAGTTCAATAAACCTGATTGAACTAACTTCAAGGTCTGCAGTATCTTACTGAACTCACGGTAGCATGGTGGTTAGCATCAATGCTTCACAGCTCCAGGGTCCCAGGTTCGATTCCCGGCTGGGTCACTGTCTGTGTGGAGTCTGCACGTCCTCCCCGTGTGTGCGTGGGTTTCCTCCGGGTGCTCCGGTTTCCTCCCACAGTCCAAAGATGTGCGGGTTAGGTGGATTGGCCATGCTAAATTGCCCGTAGTGTAAGGTTAATGGGGGGATTATTGGGTTACGGGCATACGGGTTACGTGGGTTAAGTAGGGTGATCATTGCTCGGCACAACATCGAGGGCCGAAGGGCCTGTTCTGTGCTGTACTGCTCTATGTTCTATGTTCTAAGCTGCATCCAGTTGCAGCCAGTGTTAGACCAGTGTACCTAACACGACTTGATACCAGGAGACTACTAATTTAAGGTGGCTTACCTCAGTCCGTCCCGTGATGACCAGCAAATGTATCCCGGCACCATGGAGAAGATTCTGGAATCTCACTAGCTCAGGACCTCCAGCAATCTCAGTGCCAACTGGCGGATATTCAAGCAAAGGTTTCTGCTGTACATCGCAGCCTCAGACCTCGAGGGTGCGTCTGATGCAGGAAAGTTCGCGCTTCTCCTCTCAACAGCGGGGGATCAAGCCATCCAACTATTCAACTCGTTTAACTTCACCGAAGGCCAGGACAAGACAAAGTTTCAGACCATCCTGGACAAGTTCGATAGTCACTGTGAAGTGCACACCAATGAAATCTTCGAGCGCTATATATTCAAACAACATCTTTAAGGTAAAGATGAATCTTTCAATGCCCTCTTAACTAGCCTCCGCCTGCTAGCGCTGTCCTGCAACTTTGGTGATATTGCTGACTCCATGATCATAGACCAAATCGTGTTTGGAATTCACTCTGATCCTCTGAGAGAGCAGCTCTTAAAAATCAAGCATATGACCCTGTCAGTCGCAATTGAAACATATACAGTGCATGAGCACGCAAAAATTTGGTATTACCAATAAAAATCGGCTGAAAATGAGAAACTCGCCTCCCACGAGGCAGAGAGTGTGCAGGCCATCTCCCGGATGCAGCGCCTTAGCATTGAAGACAGCGGCTATCTCACGCACTTTTCCCGGAGCCTCACGCATGCGCGATGCGAACAGGATAACAAAGCGGGCGACACCCACACTGCATAGGTGCAAACGTCTGCTGATCGTACTGCGCATGTGCGACGACGTACACCACGTCATGACGCCAATGTCATGATGTGCCCGAACTGTGGCAACGCCCACTTAAAGGGACACTGCACTGCAAGAGAAAGGCGATGTTTAAACTGCGGGAAGCCTGGACACTATACAGCCTTGTGCAGGTCTACACCACCAATCAGGCTACAATCCCGCCCATGAAGGCACTGTCGTCCCCACCACCACCTCTCCGGCGGTCGAGTAGGATCAGGCGCAAGCCCCAGAGACTGGACTTATAAACATTTGTTCTGTTTGCTATGTTCTGTGTTCTTGCATTAGACACCTGTTTTCACATGTACATTTCACATGTACAAGGGCAGCAGGGTAGCATGAAGGGCAGCAGGGTAGCATGGAGGGCAGAGGGTAGCATGGTGGTTAGCATAAATGCTTCACAGCTCCAGGGTCCCAGGTTTGATTCCCGGCTGGGTCACTGTCTGTGTGGAGTCTGCACGTCCTCCCCCTGTGTGCGTGGGTTTCCTCCGGGTGCTCCGGTTTCCTCCCACAGTCCAAAGATGTGCGGGTTAGGTGGATTGGCTATGCTAAATTGCCTGTAGTGTCCATTAAAAGTAAGGTTAAGGGGGGGGTTGTTGGGTTACGGGTATAGGGTGGATACGTGGGTTTGAGTAGGGTGATCATGGCTCGGCACAACATTGAGGGCCGAAGGGCCTGTTCTGTGCTGTACTGTTCTATGTTCTATGTTCTATATGTTCACATCCATTGCATATATATATGTTAATATTGGCCTATCCTTGTAAATACGTTCACATATGTCATCCAAACAAAGAAAGAAGGGGAAATGTCATGGTATGCAGACACACACATAATGATATACAGACAAGCACCTAATGGACACAGAGAACAAGACATGACCAATAATCAGGCAGGACACTCAGGGGTGGGATCTGACTATAAAAGACATGAGGCACTCACACTCCTCCCCTTTCCATTGATGAACATCTAGAGAGTCAGTCAAGGGTGTTGTTACAATCTCACACCTCCACCATGTGGCTAAGAGCTAGTCTGGTTCAGTCAGACCGAGTAACCACACTTAGGTTAGCAGAGAGTCGAACTCACAGAGAACTGTGCTAACTGTGCTATTAGTTCAATAAACCTGATTGAACTAACTTCAAGGTCTGGCAACTAGAGGCTTTTCACAGTCACTTCATTGAAGCCCACTTGTGACGATAAGTGATTATTATTATTGGAATATCTTTCTGATCTACGCTTCATCCGGTTGCAGCCAGTGTTAGACCAGTGTACCTAACACGACACATGGAATGGAGAATGATGATAGCCCGCACTGCGATGAGCTCCATGCTCCACATCATTAGACAGTGTTTGACTGATACTCACAGTAGCATCTTCCATCTGGGTGATCCCTGCATGCGAGCTGGCCAGTCCATCACACGGTCCTGTCAAATAGCTGGGGATGGAGTGATGGGGACGCGGGGTGGGGGTACACGGTCCACTCACTGGGCCTCATCCGTCCATCACCCCTCACTGCTAGTGGCCATCACTGGCCGCCCCACCCCCACACCCATCAGACAGAGCATCAAGGCTGGTTTTAACAGTGTGCACATGTGTTTACAGTGAACAATAAGCCCCTATATCTAAACTGTGCCGTTCACCCGTGCCAACTTAACTGGTTTCTAACTTTCTTGCTTTACGGGCCCTACCACTACGCCTAGGTGGTTCCCCAGATGGTAGAACAGGAGTGGAGGCAGCCTACTGTGACTCCTGCCCTGCGATGAGGGTCCCCGTTGACGCATGTCTCCTGGAACGGCCCGGTCTGGATGGGCCCAGCTATTCCTCGGGCGTCCCAGGTGGCGTGGTACAGCACTGTTCTGCCCGCTGCCCACAAGATGCACCAGGGACAGGAGCGGGGGAATCTGAGGTGCTGTAGTGTTCCGGGACCTCCCCTGCAGGAGTCACTGGCACGAGCCTCAGCACTTCCTCCTCCCTCGGAGTGCCCGATGGCCCCCGGGCTTCTCCCTGGGGCTGGGGTGTGAGCGGAGCCATCCCCCGAGGCTCCTCCAACACCTGGCGCTACCAGTCCTCTAGGCTTGACAAGGGTCTGCACGTTTGCGGCCATGGAGCATAGGGAGTGCGCCATCTCCGTCTGGGACTGTGCCACCACCCTGAAGGTCTGTGCCACATCAGCCAGTGAGTGGGCCACCTTCCTCGAGACACTGGATCACCTCCCTCTGTGTCTGTGCGACGCCAGCCTGCACCTGGGCAACGCCGCTGATGCTCGAAGCAATGGCCTGCAGTGACTGGGCCATACTGAGGAGCGCCGCTGCAATCTTCAGCTGGCTCAGGGACATGGTTGTCTGTGAGAGTTCAGCCCTGTCCTGGGCCTTGGCCCCCGCCTGCACAGATGCCCCAGGCCTTGCAACTGTTGACCCATGTCTGACACCGTCGCTCCCATTGCTTCCAACGCAGACGCCACCCGTGCGGTTTAGGTCTGTGAGGCACGCATGACCTGCACCACCCCCTGTTCCTGCATGCGGATGACTCCTCCACCTGCCCCTGCAGGTGCCGGAAGCCGACTGTCATCTCCTCCTCTAGTCCCTGGGCCTCTGCCTGCACCTGCACTATGGGTGGGCCTGGATGTTCCAGGAGCCTGGAACCCTGTCTGGGCGGCAGCTAGTTCCGTGTTGGCTGCGGATGGTTGTGTGTGGGAAAGGGAGAATTCATTAAGTCCAGCCGTGGCGTGGCGTCAATCACGGAACCGGCAAAACGGCCGCCGTTCCGTTACCAGAGTGTGGCGTTCCTCGTTACACCCGTGCTAGTCCTTTGGGAGCAGTTGAATTGCTGCAGCTGTGGACCTTATTTTGCTGTTGTGAAACTCTACAGTTTTCACAAAGGCGTCAACACTTTGACTCCAGAATGGAGAATTCAGCCCAAACTTTCCATTTGAAAAATGGTCCTTCCTCTTTCCGTCATGTGTAGTTTGCTGATTAACTAAATGAAGCATTTCTAATTGTTTACATCAATGAAGAGCTCCAATCCAGAGAGTTGAGCACATTATCAAATTTAAAGTACCCAATTTATTTATTTTTTCCAATTAAGGGGCAATTTAATGTGGTCAATCCACCGACCTTGCACATCTTTGGGTTGTGGGGCAAAACCCATGCAAACACAGTGAGAATGTGCAAACACCACATGGACAGTGACCCAGAGCAGGATCGAACCTGGGACCTCGGTGCCGTGAGGCAGCAGTGATCAAGGCTAACATTTTAACGCAATACTGGACTAAATGGAATTGAGGTGTTGTTAAGGAGACAGCAGGCCAAAAAATATCCATTCTCCAAAAGAGGTAAAAAGAACCAGGCCACCTGGCCAGATTCCTCACTGCTGTTTCTTGAATCTTGCTGTGCACAAATTGGTTTCTTTGCTTCCCTGCAATACAACAGGAATTTAACTTCAAAAATAAGTTATTGGCTGGAATTTTCTGGCCGTTCATGCCGAGGGGATCTTCCGGTCCTGCCGACGGCTCATCCCCCGCTGCAGGTTTCCAAACCTCATTGAACCTGCCACCAGCCAATGGCGGGCCACTGGCACTCAGACGTGACAAAATCCCATCCCTTGGCTTCAAAGTGCTTTGACATATTCTGAAGTTGTCAAAGAAGCCCTATAAATGTCTCAATGTATATTCCTTCTTCTTTCATCTAATGTCAGCTTCGAGCACTCCCAGACCAGTTGTACATGGTTAGGTGCAGTGTAAAAGTTTACCTACAAGCGAGCGCAGTGTGCCTCAGTTTGATATTCCATTCACACAGCAGTTGCCTTTGAATTTGAGTGAGATTTGATGCCAGTCAGCATGTGAAGACAGGTGGGGTATATAATCAGTGACAGTGGGTGGTGTATATAATGAGGGAACACGGGTGGGGTACATAATCCCGTAGTTCTTACGGCGCTGAGGACCCTGGTTCAATCCCAGCCCCAGGTCACTGACTGTGTGGAATTTGCACATTCTCCCTGTGTCTGCGTGGTTTCACCCCTACAACCCAGGTTAGGTGGATAGGCCACATGACATTGCCCCTTAATTAAAAAGAAAATAATCCCGTAACTTCCTTTGAGTGGCAATCTCTGATGGATTGCCACCCTCAACACACTTGCCCATGCTGTGATTCTAAAGCCCCTATCTTGTCCAACCTTCCTCATTGAGACTGGGCAAGACAGGAGCAGCGAAACGACACCTGGGCTGCATAGTGCGGAGCAGCTGGCACGCAGAGAGATAAGAAACATCCACTTTTTACAATTCTAGATGCCTTAAGGACGTGCTTCAAGGGACAATTAAAGAGTGGTTCAGCCAACGGAAGGCAGAGGTGTTGGGGGTCAAACTGGCAGGGGTGGGGAAGGAGGGGGGTCGGACCTTAGGGTGAGATCAATCCAGAAAGGGAGTAGGGGCACACTGGAAGAGAAGGTCAGTCTGAGAGTGGGGGGATCAGTCTGGGGCGGGGAAGGGGTGACTGAGCAGGTTTGGGAGGTAATCGGACTGGGACGAGGCAGGAGAAGTTGGGTTTGGTCTGGAGTGAGGGTGGTGTGGTGGGTCCACTGTGAGATTGTGTGTGTGAGGTTGTCCTGTATGGGGCTGGGGCTAGGGCTGGGTTTTTCACAGAATCACAGAAAAATAAAGTGCATAAAAAGCCCTTCAGCCCATCGAATCTGCACCACCACATGAAAGGCACCTGATCTGCCAATCCTAATGCCATTTGCCAGCACTTGACCCACATTGAATGTTATGATGTGCCAAGTGCACATCCAGGTATTGTTTTTTTTTATAATTGTTTTTATTGGGTTTTTGAACAAGGTATAATTACTGTTATGTACACAGGATAAGAAACATATACATACACATATCTCTAGAAGATAAGGGCACACCCCAACATACGAAGGAGAAGAAAATGGTACATAGTAAAAAGAAAATACAATAAAATATGCAATGGAATTACTGGTAGGGTATTGTGCAACAGCTTGACAGCGGTAGCTCTGTACACCTGGCCAATTTATTTACAGCACGTAAGTAGGTGACTGTTTGTGGGGGTGGGGGGTGGGGGGGGGGGGGGGGGGGGGGGGGGGGGTGGGATTGGGTAGGCAAATATACATTTGGGTGCCGGGGAGATAATTACAGTGTGCGATACTTGGCTGTGTTTCGTGTTGTCGCCTGCTTCTCCCTCCGCTTCTGCTGCTCCTCCCGTCCTCCGTCTTTATTTTCCTCGTTCCCCGCTCCTGGAGATGTCATGCACGTTTTGGTATCCCGTGCCTTCCTTCCGTCTCCCATTTCCCTGCCCCCCCCCCCCCCCCACCTCGCCGGTTCTCCTCTCTTGTTCCCCCTCCCCCCCTCCACGGTTCACCTTTCTTTCCTCAGGTTTAGCCGTTCCCCCCCCCACCGTTCCTCCCGTCCCCCCGTTCCCCCCTCCCTTCCTCCCTCCCAGTCTATCTCTCCCTTTCATGCCTTGGCTACTTTCCCCTGATTCTTGGCTACCTGGCTATTCTTCCTCTTGTTCATTGGCCACAAACAGGTCCCGGAACAGTCGCGTGAATAGCTCCCACGTTCTGTGGAAGCCGTCGTCTGACCCTCAGATGGCAAATTTGATTTTCTCCATTTGGAGAGATTCCGAGAGGTCGGACAGCCAGTCTGCAGCTCTGGGCGGTGCTGTTGACCGCCAGCCAAACAGGATTCTACGGCGGGCAATCAGGGAGGCAAAGGCAAGGGTGTCCGCCCTCCTCCCCAGGAATAGATCTGGCTGGTCTGAAACCCCGAAGACCGCCGCTATCGGGCATGGCTCCACCCTCACCCCCACCACTTTGGACATTGCCTCAAAGAAGGCTGTCCAGTACCCAACAAGTCTGGGGCAAGACCAGAACATGTGGGCGTGGTTGGCCGGGCCTCTTTGGCACCGTTCACATTTGTCCTCCACCTCTGGGAAGAACCTACTCATACGGGTTCTTGTTAAGTGGGCTCTATGTATCATTTTTAGTTGCGTCAGGCTGAGCCTTGCGCACGTTGAGGTGAAGTTGACCCTATGTAGTGCCTCGCTCCAGAGTCTCCACCCTATCTCAATCCCCAGGTCCTCCTCCCATTTCTTTCTTGTTGCGTCCAGTACGGTGTCAGCCCTTTCTGTCAGTCGGTCATATATGTCACTACAGTTTCTCTTGTCTAGTACGCTTGTATCCAGTAGTTCTTCCAGTAGTGTCTGTCGTGGCGGTTGTGGGTACGTCCTTGTCTCCTCTCGTAGGAAGTTTTTAAGCTGCAGTTACCTTAGCTCGTTCCCCTGGCTAGCTGAAATTTCTCTATCAGTTCGTCCAGTGTTGCGATCCTGTCGTCCGTGTATAGGTCCCTGACTGTCAGTGTCCCCCCGTCCTGCCTCCACCTTTTGAAGGTGGCGTCAGTCAGTGCAGGTGTGAACCTATGGTTGTTGCAGATGGGAGCTTTGCCGACATTTTGGTCAGGCCAAATTGCTGCCGCAGTTGGTTCCAGGATTGGAGGGTGGCTATCACCACCGGGCTGCTGGAGTGTTGTTTGGGTGGGGATGGGAGTGCTGCCGTGGCGAGGGCCCGGAGGGAGGTCCCCATCCAATACGAACGCCATGATTAGTTTCTCCAGTGCTTTGAAAGAGGCCTTGGGGATGTAGATCGGAATGGATCTAAACAGGAAGAGGAACCTGGGCAGTACGTTCAGTTTCATCGTCTGGACTCTCCCCGCGAGGGAGAGCGGGAGTGTGTTCCATCTTTGCAGGTCCTTTTTAACTTCCTCCGTCAGGCTGGTGAGGTTCCATTTGTGGATCCCTTTCCAGTCATGGGCTATTTGGATCCCCAGGTAGCGGAATTTATTTCGGGCTTGTTTGAACGGCAGCCCCTTTAGTGCTGCCCCCCCCCCTTGCGGGTGTACTGGGAAGATCTCACTTTTGCTCATGTTGAGTTTGTAGCCCGAGAAGGCTCCAAACTCTTTCAGGAGCGCTATGATTCCGTCCATGCTGCTTTGTGGGTCCGAGATATAGAGGAGCAGATCATCCGCATAGAGTGAGACTCTGTGCTCTCTACCTCCCCTTCGGATCCCCCTCCAATTTTTTGCTGCCCTGAGCGCGATTGCTAGCGGATCGATTGCTAGTGCGAACAGCAGCGGGGACAGTGGGCATCCTTGTCTGGTGCCCCTGTGCAGCTGGAAGTATTGGGAGTTGGTATTGTTGGTCCGTACACTCGCCATGGGAGGGTTGTATAGGAGTTTTACCCACGCGGTGAACCCTGTTCCAAGCCCGAACCGCTCCAGTACCTCTATGAGGTATTTCCATTCGACTCTGTCGAAGGCCCTTTCTGCGTTCAGGGAGACAATCACCTCTTGTGTTCTCTCCCCGGAGGGGGTCATTATCACGTTCAGCAGGCGCCTGATGTTCGCGGTAAGCTGTCTACCTTTGACGAAGCCCGTCTGGTCCTCTGTGACCACCTCAGGTACACAGTCTTCTAGCCTTTTGGCTAGGATTGTGGCCAGTATTTTGGCGTCTGCATTCAGCAGTGAGATGGGTCTGTATGACCCACATTCCGTTGGGTCTTTGTCTTTCTTAGGTATCAGCGAGATTGAGGCCTGTGCTAGCGTGGGTGGCAGTGTGCCCCTAGCTAGCGAGTCTGTGAACATCTCCCGCAGGTGCGGGGCCAGCGCTGTCGCAAATTTTTTGTAAAAGTCCGCCGGGAATCCGTCCGGTCCCGGCGCCTTCCCCGTCTGCATGGAGCTAATGCTGTCCATGATCTCTCCCAGTGCTAGTGGTGCTTCCAGGTCCCGTTTTCGGCCCTCTCCCACGACTGGAATGTCCAGTCCATCAAGGAACCGTTTCATCCCGGATTCCCCCCTTGGGGGCTCAGAGTGTACAGCCCTTGGTAGAAGGCCTTGAAGGTTTTGTTAATCTTTTCTGGTTCTGTTTCTAACGTGCCTCCGGTACCCTTGATTTGTGCAATTTCTCTGGTGGCTGCCTGCTTTCTCAGCTGGCTTTGTCTCCGTGTTCGTACAGGGTCCCGCACGCCTGGCAGAGTTGGTGCACTGCTTTCCTGGTGGAGAGCAGGTCAAAGTTCCTTTGTAGTTCTTTCCTCTCCGCCAGGAGCTCTACGGTCGGGGCCTCGGAGTATTTGCGGTCTACCTCCAGTATGGAGTCGACCAGCTGCTGCCTATCCGCCCTTTTCTCCCTATCTCTTTGCGCTTTGAAGGCAATGATTTCCCCTCTTAGTACGGCCTGTAGCGCTTCCCAGAACGTGGAGGGTGAGACTTCCCTGTTTTGGTTGTTCTCCTTGTACTCTGCTATGGCCCGCACTATCCTCTCGCTGAAGGTCTTGTCAGCTAGTAAGACACCGTCCAACCTCCATGTGGGGCGTTGGGCCCTGCCCGTCTCTAGCCGCACATCCATGTAATGTGGAGCGTGGTCTGATATCACAATTGCGGAGTATCCCACTTTGTCTATCCCTGGAAGCACCGTTTTCCCCACCACAAAGAAGTCAATTCTGGTGTACTGGGGAGAAGAAGGAGAATTCCTTCTCCCCGGGTGGGCGAACCTCCAGGGGTCCACCGCTCCCATTTGCTCCATAAAGTGACTGAGTTCCCTTGCCATGCTTAAGGTTTTCCCCGTTTTGGGGTTTGATCTGTCTGTCTTTGGATCCTGTACACAGTTGAAGTCCCCCCCCCCCCCATGATTAGTCGATGCGTCGCTATGTCTGCGATTTCTGCCATGGTCTTCTTGATGAAGCTCATGTTGTCCCAGTTGGGTGTGTACACGTTGACTAGTACCACCGGTGCCCCATCCAGGGCCCCGCTGATCCAGGTATTGTTTAAAGGATGTGAGGCAACTCGTCTCTACCACCCTCCCAGGCAGTGCATTCCAGACCGTCACCACCATCTAGGTAAAAAGTTTTTCCTCAAATCCCCCTGAGCCTCCCTTCTTCACCTTGAACTTGTGTTCTCTTGTAACTGACCCTTCAACTAAGGGGAACAGCTGCTCCACCCTATCCATCCTGTCCATGCCCCGCAATCTTGTACATCTCAATCAGGTCACCCCTCAGTCTTCTCTGCTCCAGTGAAAACAACCCAAGCCCATCCAATTTCTTTTCATAACTTAAATGTTCCATCCCAGGCAACATCCAGGTGAATCACCTCTGCACCCGCTCCAGTGCAATCAGATCCTTCCTATAATGTGGTGACCAGAACTGCACACAGTACTCCAGCTGTGGCCTTACCAAAGTTCATAACTCCAGCATGACTTCCTTGCTATTGTAATCTATGCTGCGATTGATAAAGGCAAGTGTCCCATATGCCTTTTGAGCACCATATTAGCCTTCCCTTCTGCCGTCAGAGATCAATTTACAAACTAAATACTTTCACTGGGGTTAGCAGTGATTTTTTTTTTAGGGCAGCACGTGGCCTAGTGGTTAGCACAACCGCCTCACAGCGCTGAGGGCCCAGGTTCAATCCCGGCTCTGGGTCACTGACCGTGTGGAGTTTGCACATTCTCCCCGTGTCTGCGTGGGTTTCGCCCCCACAACCCAAAAATGTGCAGAGTAGGTAGATTGGCCACGCTAAATTGCCCCTTAATTAGAAAAAATAATTGGGTAATCTAAATTTAAAAAAAAGGAAAACAAAAAAGAAGTAATTTTTTTGTGGGGCAGCAATGTGGCGCAGTGGTTAGCACTGCTGCCTAAGGCGCTGAGGACACGGGTTTGACCGCAGCCTTGGATAACTTTCCGTGTCAATTTGCATATTCTCCCTGTTCACCCTCACAACCAAAACATGTGCAGGGTAGATGGATTGGCCACGCTAAATTGTCCCATAATTGGGACAAAAATAATTGGGAATACTAAATTTTAAAAAAGTGATTTTATTACCATTACTCTTTCAAAGTAACTGGTAGAACCATCCAAAGTTAGTGATTTAAATTACGTCAGTCCAATGGTACACAGCCCAGTGGAATTGACCAGAGGAACCTCTGGTTCAATGTCGAGTAAATTCTCACATGGGAACTTTCTGGAGGAATACCCCGGCGCATCACTGGGGTACCCACTGAATACGACACTGGGGAACCAGGAGGTTATGGTCCAATGAGTGAAACCGGCCAGAGAATGAATCAATTATGGGCACAGGGTACAAAATGAGTGAAAACAGTCAGGGTATAAATTAGTGACATTGGGCAGTGTGTATAATGAGTGAAAACAGCCAGGGAATAAATCAGTTACAGTGGGCTTAGTATATAATGAGTGATAACATCCAGGGTATAAATCAGTGACAGTGGGCAGTGTGTATAATGAGTGATAACATCCAGGGTATAAATCAGTGACAGTGGGCAGTGTATATAATGAGTGAAAACAGCCAGAGTGTAAATCAGTGACAGTGGGCAGTGTGTATAATGAGTTAAAACAACCAGAGTGTAAATCAGTGACAGTGGGCAGTGTGTATAATGAGTGAAAACATCCAGGGTATAAATCAGTGACAATCGGCAGTGTATATAATGAGTGAAAACAGCCAGGGAATAAATCAGTGCTAGTGGGCAGTGTATATAATGAGAGAAAACAGCCAGGGAATAAATCAGTGACAGTGGGCAGTGTATATAATGAGTTAAAACAACCAGCGTTTAAATCAGTGACATTGGGCTGACTATATAATGAGTTAAAACAGCCAGGAAATAAATCAGGGACAGTGGGCAGTGTATTTGATGAGTGAATACAGTCAGGGTATAAATCAGTGACAGTGGGCAGTGTATTTGATGAGTGAATACAGTCAGGGTATAAATCAGTGACAGTGGGCAGTGTATTTGATGAGTGAATACAGTCAGGGTATAAATCAGTGACAATCAGTAGTGTAAATAATGAATGAAAACTATCAGGGTGTAAATCAGTGACAGTGGGCAGTGCATCTAATGAGTGAAAACAGCCAGGGTATAAATCAGTGACAGTGCGCAGTGTGTATAATGAGAGAAAATAGACAGGGTATAAATTAGTGACCCTGGGCTGTGTATATAATGAGTCAAAACAGCCAGGGGATAAATCAGTGACAGTGGGCAGTGTACATAATGAGAGAAAATAGATGGGGTATAAATCAGTGACCCTGGGCTGTGCATTGTTGCTTGTTGTGCTTTCTCTTTAATTGCTCTGTTTTAATAACCTTTGCTCTAGATTCGGCACGTATCTTTCTGATACCACCACGAGGTTCAAAGCCAAGTGCTGATCAATAACTCAATACACCAGTTAGCAAATTTCAAATCAATACACATTTATTATACACACAGTCAATCACTACTGATGCATAAACTGCACTTACTAAACTATCACTGCTACTAAAGGCCGATACTTAGCTTTTGAATGGCCCACCAGGTCAGAGGAACAATGGCCTTTGTCCGGTTCTGAATCTGCTGGCTTCAAACTGGTACAGAATCGTAGCTAGGAGCGTCTATCTCGTAGCGTGCGTTGACTGGAGACTTACTTGGTTGATGCAGCTGCTAGGCAGGTCTCTCCTCGCTGAGAGTCACGGTCAAGAGTTCTTTGAGAGCTGCCAAGAGAGCGAACTGAACTTGGGGACGCTATCTTATAGGTCCCATGGGGTTCGCGCCCTTTTGGGCGGACCCCGGACTTGAACCCAATTAATTGGACCATGTCCCAATCATTCTTATCGATTTCTCCAATACCGGAGGTGTTCCCTGATCGTTGGGCGGGCCCTATGTGTCCGTTGGCCTGCCTTTGTCCTGGCTCCCACTGGCGCCGGGGAGTAAATGGAGTATGTAAATGGCTATTGGTTTTGGTTCTGTCTGGGTTCTGCAAATCTTAATACAGGAAATCTTGCACCTGCTTGTGTTCCCTGTAGCTGGCCAATTTTCCCTGCATTCTTTGCGGGCATCCATTTTGGAATCGGGACGTGGCCACCCTAGGGGCTACAGTATATAATGAGTCAAAACAGCCAGGGAATAAATCAGTGACAGTGGGCAGTGTATATAATGAGTGAAAACAGCCAGGGAATAAATGAGTGACAGTGGACAGTGTATATAATGAGTGAAAACAGCCAGGGAATAAATCAGTGACAGTGGACAGTGTACATAATGAGTGAAAACAGCCAGGGTATCAACCAGTGACAGTGGGCATTGTATACAATAAATGAAAAAAGACAGGGTATAAATCTGTGACATTGGACAGTGTATATAATGAGTCAATGCAGCCAGAGTATAAGTCAGTGACAGTGGGCGGTGTATTTGATGAGTGAAAACCGTCAGGGTGTAAATCACTGACAATGGGCAGTGTAAATAATGAGTGAAAACAACCAGCATTTAAACCAGTGACAGTGGGCAGTGTATATAATGAGTTAAAACAGCCAGGTACAAATCAGTGCTAGTGGGCAGTGTATATAATGAGTTAAGACAGCCAGGGAATAAATCAGTGACAGTGGGCAGTGTATATAATGAGTTAAGACAGCCAGGGAATAAATCAGTGACAGTGGGCAGTGTATATAATGAGTTAAAACAGCTAGGGTATAAATCAGTGACAGTGGGCAGTGTATATAATTAGTTAAAACAGCCAGGGTATAAATCAGTGACGGTGGGCAGTGTATATAATGAGTTAAGACAGCCAGGGAATAAATCAGTGACAGTGGGCAGTGTATATAATGAGTTAAAACAGCTAGGGTATAAATCAGTGACAGTGGGCAGTGTATATAATGAGTTAAAACAGCCAGGGTATAAATCAGTGACGGTGGGCAGTGTATATAATGAGTTAAGACAGCCAGGAATAAATCAGTGACAGTGGGCAGTGTATATAATGAGTTAAAACAGCTAGGGTATAAATCAGTGACAGTGGGCAGTGTATATAATGAGTTAAAACAGCTAGGGTATAAATCAGTGACAGTGGGCAGTGTATATAATGAGTTAAAACAGCCAGGGTATAAATCAGTGACGGTGGGCAGTGTATATAATGAGTTAAGACAGCCAGGGAATAAATCAGTGACGGTGGGCAGTGTATATAATGAGTTAAAACAGCTAGGGTATAAATCAGTGACAGTGGGCAGTGTATATAATGAGTTAAGACAGCCAGGGTATAAATCAGTGACAGTGGGCAGTGTATATAATGAGTTAAAACAGCCAGGGTATAAATCAGTGCTAGTGGGCAGTGTATATAATGTGTTAAATCAGGAGCAACGGGCGGGATTCTCCGGTCGCTGGCAGTAATATTACTTTTCGCGATCGTATGGCGAATCCCCGTTTATATCGAAATCGGGAGCGGCACTGCTGTTGCAATGCTGCAGCCCCTTGAAAACAGCATGCTCTGCGAGCACGCCATACGCCATCGGTACGGCCTCAGGACGCCAACAGTGGCCCTCGACCGGTGCTCCGCTCCCAATTTGCCAATTCCCCGACGGTATGAAACATGTGTCCTTTTATATTTTTGTGAGCCCGGCATGGCGGCTGCCGACTGAGTCCAGGGCAGCCACAGTTGGGGGTGGGGGGAAGGGGGCAGCCATTCCGTGGGCAGGGGGCTTAAGCGGGGGCTGGGGCACTGGTGTTGGGTGCTCTGGCGGTGTCGCGGCTGATTACTGCTGGCAGTTTAAAAAAATTAATTTAGAGCGCCCAATTAATTTTTTCCAATTAAGAGGCAGTTTAGCATGGCCAATCCACCTACCCCGCATATCTTTGGGTAGTGGGGGCGAAACCCACGCAACACGGGAAGAATGTGCAAACTCCACACAGACAGTAACTCAGAGCCGGGTTCGAACCTGGGACCTCGGCGCCGTGAGGTAGCAGTGCTAACCACTGTGCCAGCGTGCTATCCTCTTGGATGGGGGAAGTTTTTGGCAAGCCGGGTCCACACGCAGCTGGCACCATGTTGCACGGCACAGCCGCTGCAGGCCGCAGCATGCGCAGCCGCGAATCCAGCAATTCTCCAGCCATATCCGCAGGTAAAGCCGGGCTTTACCGTGCCTGCCTGTTAGCCCCCTAACAGATGGAGCATCGTTGCATCTTTTGGGCCACTTTTTCGGGCGTAACACGTCATTGTTCCCACACCGATGTCAGCGCTTTGTCGTCAAATCGGAGAAATCAGCCCAATAAGTTTGAATAAATGGATCTGTTTCTAATTAGCAGGCAGTGACTAGTGGGGTACCACAATGGTCTGTGATAGGACCCCAACTGTTCACATTATATATTAATGATTTGGACCACGGAACTAAATGTATTTTATCCAAATGATACAAAGTTGGGTGGGAGGGTGAGCTGTGAGAGGGATGCAGAGATGCTTCAGCGGGATTTGGACAGGCTGAGTGAGTGGGCATATGCATGGCAGATGCAGTATAATGTGGATAAATGTGAGGTTATCCACTTTGGTCGCAAAATAGGTTGGCAGATGATCATTTGAATGGGTGTAAATTATGAGAATTAGATACTCAACGAGACCTGGGTATCCTTCTGCATCAGTCCCTGAAGGTAAACGAGCAGGTACAGAAGCAGAAATGAAATCAAATTGTATGTTGGCCTTCATAGCGAGAGGAATTGAGTATCGGAATATTGTATGAAGTATTGTGTGCAGTTTTGGTCTCCTTGGCCGGGATTCTCCCCTACCCGGCGGGGCAGGGGGTCCCGGCGTGATGGAGTGGCTTGAACCACTCTGGCGTCGGGCCGCCCCAAAGGTGCGGAAGTCCCTAGCCCCTCAATGTTAGGGCTTGGCCCCTAAAGGTGAGGAAGTCTCCGCACCTTTAGGGGCCAAGCCCTAACATTGAGGGGCTAGGCCCGCGCTGTAGTGGTTGGCGCTCCGCCGGCCGGCGGGAACGGCCTTTGGCGCCACGCCAACTGGGGCCGAAGGGGCTTTGCCGGCCGGTGGAAGTCCGTGCATGCGCCGGGGCGTCAGCGGCTGCTAACATCATCCCCGCGCATGTGCAGGGGAGGGGTCACTTCCGCCTTCGCCATGGTGAAGACCATGGGGAAGGTGGAAGGAAAAGAGTGCTCCACGGCACAGGCCCACCGAATCTCCGGTGCCGGAGACTTCGGGACATGGCGGGGTTGGGATTGACCCTGGCCCCCGGCGATTCTCCGGCGATTCTCCGACCCGGCGGGGGATTGGCGAATCCCGCCCCTTAACTGAGGAAGGATGTTCTTGTTGTGGAGGGAGTTCACCAGGTTGGTTCCTCGGAGGGTGGGACTGTCAAGAGACGAAGTCGGTCAGGATTATATTCACTGGAGATTAGACGACTGAGAGGGGATCTCATAAAAATTTATAAAATTCTAATAGGGTTAGAAATGGGGTGCAATTCTCCGAGGCTGCGCCGCATCGAGGTAGCCATCGTGAACTCTGTCGAGTTCAACAATGGCGCGAAACAGCCCCGATCGTGACCTAATCTGTCCCTGGGAATGGGCTAGCATCGGGGCCGCATGGAACACGGGGGGGCGTGACGTTGAATGCGTGTCGTCAGCGAGCGACGCCCGAATGACGCCACTTCGCGTCCTAAAAGGGTTCGATCCATGGAAAGAAAGGAGGGAGGGAAATGTCAGAGCCACGGAGGGCCACCCCGAGGTTCAGTGATACGGACCTGGAGACCCTCCTCGATGAGGTGGAGCAGTGCAGGGGCATCCTCTGCCCAAGACGAGGGCATCCCCACCCTTCCAGCGCCGTGCGACGGGATTGGCGTGAGGTGGGCACGGCAGTCAGTGCTGAGGGGCAGACCCCTCGGTCCAGGGAGCAGTGTCGAAAGAAGCTCGACGACCTCACCAGGGCTGCCAGGGTGAGTGCCACGAGGGCATCCCCGGGTCACAACCACCCCCCCATGTCCCTCATCACCCCCCCCCCCCCGACCCGCGCGGGCACGAGGGGGAGGGGGGGCGAGAGTGAGTGGAGGGTGGTTAAGAACGTTGTCACAGACCCACATGAGCGCTGCAACCCCCTGGAGAGATGCCATGGTGTAGCTGCAACTTTCCCCCCAACCTGCATTAATGTAGCCTATATCTGAACGCCCTGATGATACCCATCTAATTGTGATGCTCTATCTATGGCCCCCCCCAACAGGACAAGACTACTCACAACAGCCGGGAGCGCAACAGAACCGGAGGGGGTTCGCCCATTTTCCACCCCCTGACAGTGTTCGAGCAGAGGGCACTGGACATTGCTGGGGGATCCACCACCCGGGAGGTCGCGCAATGCGAGGTTGGAGGCACAGAAGCAAGTGAGACAACCCTGCATGAAAACCCACCCAGCCCATCCTCTCTCCCCTCACACTCTGCCCACTGGACCACCCATCCTCTCTCCCCTCACACTCTGCCCACTGGACCATCCATCCTCTGTCCCCTCACACTCTGCCCACTGGACCACCCATCCTCTCTCCCCTCACGCTCTGCACACTGGCCCACCCATCCTCTGTCCCCTCACACTCTGCACACTGGCCCACCCATCCTCTGTCCCCTCACACTCTACCCACTGGACCACCCATCCTCTGTCCCCTCACACTCTGCCCATTGGACTACCCAACCTCTCCCCTCACACTCTGCACACTAGCCCACCCATCCTCTGTCCCCTCCCACTCTACCCACTGGACCACCCATCCTCTGTCCCCTCACACTCTGCCCATTGGACTACCCAACCTCTCCCCTCACACTCTGCACACTGGACCACCCATCCTCTGTCCCCTCACACTCTGCCCACTGGACCACCCATCCTCTGTCCCCTCACACTCTGCCCACTGAACCACCCTATCCTCTCTCCCCTCACACTCTGCCCACTGGACTCCCCATCCTCTGTCCCCTCACACTCTGCCCACTGGACCCCCCATCCTCTCTCCCCTCACACTCTGCCCACTGGACCACCCATCCTCTCTCCCCTCACACTCTGCCCATTGGACTCCCCATCCTCTCTCCCCTCACACTCTACCCACTGGACCCCCCATCCTCTCTCCCCTCACACTCTGCCCACTGGACCACCCCATCCTCTCTCCCCTCACACTCTGCCCACTGGACCCCCCATCCTCTCTCCCCTCACACTCTGCACACTGGACCACCCATCCTCTCTCCCCTCACACTCTGCCCACTGGACCATCCATCCTCTCTCCCCTCACACTCTGCCCACTGGACCATCCATCCTCTCTCCCCTCACACTCTGCCCACTGGACCATCCATCCTCTCTCCCCTCACACTCTGCACACTGGACCACCCATCCTCTGTCCCCTCACACTCTGCACACTGGCCCACCTATCCTCTCTCCCCTCACACTCTGCACACTGGACCATCCATCCTCTCTCCCCTCACACTCTGCCCACTGGACCACCCATCCTCTCTCCCCTCACACTCTGCACACTGGACCACCCATCCTCTCTCCCCTCACACTCTGCACACTGGCCCACCCATCCTCTCTCCCCTCACACTCTGCCCACTGGACCATCCTACACCGGGCCAAGCGTGTCTAACTAACCCCGTATCATTCTGTTCCCCAGGGCCAGCCGACGAACGTCCAGGGCCGTCTGGTGCCACACACAGGCGACCATCCGCCACGACCACCGCACCTAGGGTCGCACGCCAGAGGGTGGCAGGAGGTCGGCCAGGAGCGCCATCCTCCAAATCCGGGACTCTCGAGCGGGACGTACAGAGGACGGACAGTGACGACTTTCATAGCCGTGCGTTGCCCGAAGGTTGGGCCGTGAGACAGGACAGGACAGGGTCAGTGGACCCAGACGCACAGAGGACGGCGACACAGTCAACGGACTCACCTGACGCTGAACCGTACATAGGCCGCGTGAGCCCTGCGCTGGGACATGACTGGGACCAGGACACTCCTGAATTTCTCACGGACGAGGACCTAGAGCTTGCGGCACTGCTGTCTCCCACACCATCCTCCATCCCAGAGACACTCACCTCAGTTGGGCAATTAAGTGATGAGGCTCCTGGGTCACGGTCTGGTTCGCACATCACAGCTGAGCCAGTACAGCAGGTGGAGGTCGGAGCAGCCGAGGGGCTGGACGGTCGGAGGGTAGCCCACGCCCAGCATCCAGCTGGCGGCCAGACGTTTCCCGGGTTCCTGGATTTAGTTGACCCACCTGGACAGCCGTTGCATTTTGAAACCCATGGACACAATGAGGGGCTGAGGGCCGTCTTCCAGCAGCTGCAGACGCAGTTAGAGGAGCCAAACCGCGTCCAGGAGCAGGGAGTGGTGTCGCTCATCGCAGCCACCCAGGTCGACACCGCACGGGTGGCGTCCGCGTCGAGGCAATGGGTGAAACGGTATAGGCCATGGGTCAGGTTCTGCAAGGCATTGGGCTTCATTTGCACGAGTCATCCTCGGCCCTGGACAGGGCTGCCCTCTCACAGGCAGCAATGTGCCAGAGCCAACATGACATTGCCGGCGTGTTACGGGCCCTGGCCGAGTCTCACCAGGTCATGGCCCAGTCTCAGCAGGCCATGGCACAGTCCCAGTAGTCAGTCGCGGAGAGCATCGACCGCTTGACGCACGTGCTGGATGGCGTCGCGCACTCACAGGTTGAGGTCGCACAGTCCCTGGCGGGAATGTCTCACTCCCTGGACTCCATCTCAGCGAACGTTCGGACCCTGGTCAATACCGTTGCAGGCCTCCAGGACTGGCAGTGCCAGGTGTCAGTGAGGCGATGGGGCACCTCCTTGCTCGCACTTCCATCCCACAGTGAGGCCCGGGGGCCACCGGGCTCCCCGAGGGAGGAGGAGGTTCTGGGGCCCGTCCCATTAACTCCATCACGGGACGTCCCTGAACGCTCGGCCTCCCCCCGTCCCATCCCTGGTGCATCGGGTGGGCAACAGGCAGAGCAGGGTGGCACCACGTCATCCGAAATGCCCGCAGAGCAGCCTGGCCCATCAAGGCCGGGTCGCCCCAAGAAACGAGTGCCGACGGGGAGACATGTCGCGGGGCGTGATTCTCAGCAGTCTGCCTCCACTCCTGCTGTACCATCTGGGGATTCACTTAGGCGTAGTGGTAGGGCCCATAAGGCAATGAAGAGGGACATTGAGTAAGTTGGCACGGGTGCAGGACACAGTTTAGTTGTAGGGGCTAGGGCATCTGTACATAATGGGCAAAATTCTCCGCAACGGCTGACGCCGGAGTGAAACCCGGAGTGTTTCAATCTGCCGTCGGAGGCCTCTCCTCGCCCCCTATTCTCTCACCCCCCCACCCCCCCCCCCCCCCACCCCCCCGCCCCCCGGGGGCTAGGAGCAGCGTTGCGAGAAACTCGGCCACCGAGCCTTGACGCTTGCGTCAAAGCGGCGTGCCGAGTATGACGTGGCCGGCGGCGCCTAAGTGACGTCAGCCACGCATGTGCAGGTTGGCCTGCTCCAACCCGCGCATGCGCGGTTGCCGTCTTCCCCTCCGCTGCCGCGCAAGACGTGGCGGCTTGATCTTGCGGGGCGGTGGAGGGGAAAGAGTGCATCTCTTTGAGACGCCGGCCCGACAATCGGTGGGCACCGATCGCGGGGCAGTCCCCTCACGAGCACGCCCGTGGTGCTCGATCCCCTCTCCGCCCCTCACAGCCCCCACACTTACCTGTCGCGCGATGTTCACGCCGGCAGCGACCAGGTGTGGTTGCCGCCGGCTTGAACCCGTTGGGGTTGTCAGGCCACTCGGTCCACCCGGGCTGGGAAAAACAGCGAGCGGCGATTCTCCGAGCGGCGTGTCGTAAATGCCGTTTTGGGGGCGGGGGGGGGGGGGGGGGGGAGAATCGCGGGGGGTGCCAGAGCGGCCCTCCCGCGATTCTCCCACCCAGCCTGGGGAGCGGAGAATCGCACCCAATATTCACCATTAAACTCACTGTTGCAATTAACTTGTAAGTCTATGTGATTTTACCGTTGTCACGGGGATTGTGATGGTGACCGAGTGTCGCTGGGGTTGATGAGAGGTGAAACTTCGGTGCCGGATATGCAGTCCTTTCGGGAACCCCCCCCACAGTCGGACACCGTAGTCCTCGGCACTCCGACGCCAGCTACCCCACACGGACACGTGATGGAGTGTCCCTGACGAACTCAGCGACCACCGAGATGGATGGTTCAGCTATTGCCATGAGTCAGACTTTGTCTAACGATTCTGAGCTCACAGCTCATCTCAATGTCATCATTCAACATGGCACTGATCACACCCGCTGACACAGCCATCAATGTCGTGCCATACCGTTGTGCCGCAGTGGTAAGGGTGATCTCGAAGTGGAGCAGTGTACGCGGAGCGGAGGTGCAGGGGGGTGGGGGGTGGGTGGGAGTTGTGTGCTGTCCGTCTGCACGACTGGCGATGCAGGTGGTAGTGATCAGCGATGCCGTCGCTCGCAATGCGTGAATCTTGCAGCCCCAATGAGTCGCGTGTCCGCTGTCCTCGCCGGTGCCTTAGTGCAGCTTCCTGGACATTACCAGCACCTGGGTCATGACTGTGTGCTGCGCCCAACGCACCACCCTGCTGCACGCCAACCTCCTCCACCTCCTCCTCCTCAACCTCCTCCTCCTCCTCAGCGTTGGTACTACTGCCAGTGGCTTCTCCCTCCGCCTCCTCCACCAGGGCATCTCCCCTCTGCATCGCGATGTTGTGCAGCGCACAGCATACCACAACAATGCGAGCGACCCTGTCGGGCTGGTACTGCAGGGCCCCTCCGCAGCGGTCCAGGCACCTGAATCTCATCTTCAGAAATCTGAAGCAGCGCTCCACCACACACCTGGTTGCTGCATGGGCCTCATTGTATAGGGTCTCTGCGTTGGTCTGAGGCCTCCGTATGGGCGTCATCAGCCAAGAACTCAGTGGATAACCCCTGTCGCCCAGCAACCAGCCGGGGGGGCCGTCCCTCAAACATTGCGGGGATGAACGACTGCGCGAGAATGTAGGCATCATGCACACTCCCTGGGAACCTTACGCACACGTGCATGATCCTCATGTGGGGGTCGCATACCACCTGGATGTTCATGGAGTATGTCCCCCTTCCTGTTAGTGAACACTTCCCTGTTGCCTGCAGGCGGGTGCTTGGGGATGTGAACACCATCGATCACTCCCTGGACCATCGTTATCCCAACCACGTTGGCAAATCCACGGGCTTGTGCTTCCTGATTTGCTCGGTCCTCGGGAAAGGTTATGTAGCGGTCTGCGATGGCGAACAGGGCATCGGTCGCGTCCCGGATGCACCTGTGGACCGATGCCTGCAATATCCCGGGTTGGTCCCCGCTTGGAGACTGGAATAAACCGGTAGCATAGAAGTTAAGTGCCACTGTCACCTTGACGGCAACCGGTATCGCTTGTCCTCCTCCCGTTCCACGTGGGGCGAGGTGCGTCACGAGGTGGCAGATATGTGTGACCGTCTCCCTGCTGAACCGGAGTCTCCTCCTGCAGGTGATGTCCGGCAGTGCCTCAAAAGAGATCCGGTCACGGTACACCCTAGGCCACGATTGTCGCCTCTGGTGCCCTGGCACCACCATCAGTGTCTCCTCCTCCTCCTCCTCTCCCATGCTGCTCAACATCAGTGCCCGCATCCTGTGCCTTCCTCAGCGTTTGGGGGTCAATGTTCCCCTCGGCATCCCCCTGGACACAGCGCCGGCCCTAGGGTTGCTGGCGCCCCGGGCAAGCTGAACTTCGGCGCCCTTCGGGGGG
>NC_052146.1:106742736-106822654 GCF_902713615.1 Scyliorhinus canicula | reverse complement strand
CTCTCCCCTCCCACTATTCCCTCTCCCCCCTCCCATGACTCACTCCTTCTCCCCCTCCCACTACTCCCTCTCCCCCCCCCCTCCCACTACTCCCCCCCCCCCTCCCCCTGTCCGCTGCGTTCTCGGGGATGCCTTCCCCAGTCTGTGGAGACTCCGGGACGGTCCGCTCACCTCCTCACTGCTCAGCGTCAGTCAGCACGACTGGCTGACGACTTTAAAAAGCAAGTGTGGATGGCGACAGCGTGAACTGGGGTCACGCCGTCGGTACTTCGGCCCATCCGGGCCAGAGAATAGCGGGGGTGCTGGAGAATCACCATTTTGGGTGCCTCGGGCGATTCTCCGGATTTTGCCGCGCGGCACACGACGGGGCCGATTTCGCCGTTTGGGAGAATCGCGGGAGCGCGTCGGACCGGCGTTGCGTGAAAAACTGGCGCCGCCCGCTATTCTTCCAACCGGCGCGGCCTCAGAGAATCGCGCCCATGGTAGGCGGGATTCTCTATTGGCCGACATCAATATCGCGTAACGAGATTGGGCGGAGAATCAGTTCCAACTCCAAAATCGTGGCGGGCGCTAATTTGACGGCAAATCGCGATTCTCTGTCACCTAGACAATGGCGCCACTGCGTTCCGGAAAGCATGTACAGTGAACACCATTTGCAAATCATTCGCGGGCCCGACCTGGTATTTGCTGGGGCCTCCGCGATTCTCCACCTCCGATGAGACGAGTTCCCAACGGCGCGGTTCACTTGTTCTTTTGAAATTTGTGAAACCAGCGTGGTGGCTGCTGAGGGAGAGAGAGAGAAGTTACAACACGAGAAGTTGCGACTGCGGGCTGGCAAGCCGGACATTGCCAGGGCCATGGGAGAGAGGGGGAGGAAGTGGGGGGGACCGGCCGGGTGGACCTTCATAGGACTGGAGCGGTGTCATGGCACAGACCGCCATTACTGCGGCCTGCAAGGCAGCCATCTTGCTGCACATCCCACTAAGCGCCCATCCTGGCCCCTAGTTCGGCAGAGTGACACCGACTGTATGGGCATCCCCAACCCCCACTCCTGCTCTCCACCCTCTGCCACCACACCCTGCCGCCACCCACAGTAGTCTCTACGGGGGCCGCTGTACATACCCCTGCCGGGGACAGTGCCACCCAACGTTATCCCTAGCATCAGGAAAGAACACCAGGGCCAGAGGGCCCATGGTGCTGGCCACCGATGGGATCAGAGGTGCGGGGATGGAGCAGGAGGGACATGTGGGAGCGGATCACCATTTAGCCAGATAGAGCTGGTTGGGCACGGGCGTGCACATCATGCTAACATGTCGGCCTTTCACCCCCTGCAAACAATGGATGTTGGAAGTAAACCAGCATTGGTGGCCTTCCTCCTCGCCGCTGTAGCCCTGGTTGGACACCCTGTAGCTGTACGAGCGGGCGCTGCTTGTGGAGGAGGAAGCTGCAGCAGTGGAGCGGGAAGCAGCACAGAGGGCAGTAGAGTGGCAGGTGGCAGCCGTTGGAAAGCCGGCTGCCCAACAGGCCAAGGAGGAGGAGGTGCCAAGGAGGCACCACAAGAGGCCTTGTGTCATAGAATCATAGAATTTACAGTGCAGAAGGAAGCCATTCAGCCCATCGAGTCTGCAGCTGCTCTTGTGAAGAGCACCCTTGGAAAGTGTGTACCAGCAACGTCTACCGTTCAATGGCCTGCCGGACCGGGCATGCCGTTGAAAACTCCGGCTGAGCAGAGAGACAGTGCAACATATCCGCGGGGCTGTGGGGGAGGACACCCTCTCCTAGTGGCCAACAAGGTGACGGTCGCCCTGAACCTTTATGTGACGGGGCATTCCAGGCGCCAAATGGGGACCTGTCCGGGATCTCACAGACCTCGGTACACAGGTGCATACGCGCAATCACAGAGGCCATATATGCCCGGGCACCTCAATACATCCATTTCAATATGGACCGAGCCCACCAAGGTGCCCGAGCAGCGGGGTTTGCTGCCATCCACGCAATGTCCCGAGTCCAGGGGTTGATCGATGGGATGCATGTCCCCCTACAGGCACCGGTGGATGACAGGCCGCTCGACACAAACCACTCGATGAACGTGCAGCTGATATGTGACCATCAGCTGCACATCATATATGTCTGTGCCCGGTATCCGAGCAGTGTGCATGATATCTTCACCCTGGCACACTCGACGGTTCTGACATGTTTGCGATGCCCCCACCCCCCTCGATGCTGGGAGGATTGTCAGCATTGTGGCAGCCTGCTGCGTCCTCCGCAACATTACACAGCAGAGGGGCGATGTGCTGGAGGAGGAGGAGGAACAGGCCTCGTCTGACAAGGAGGATGCGGAGAAGGATAAGGATGGGCAGGACATGGAGCCCAGGCTGGCACGCGAAGCCGCACAACGTGTACGCCAGGGCCAAAGTGCACAAGACGCTCTCCAGGTTCACCGAGGAGGGGTGGGGAGGAGTGGAGTAGTGGAGTGGAGGTGGGGGGTCTGGCAGGGCATGGACACTGCAACTCAACACTCCCTCACTCACCGCCCCCCCGCCACCCCCACCCCCGGCCACCCCCCGCCAGCAACTGCCTCTGTGATATGTACCGGCCACACTACAGGGTGGGGCCCTGGTTTGGCAGTAACAGCGAGTCTGGTCCATGGGATAGAGGATGATGACAATCTGCTCTGCAATGAGCTCCAGTGCTCCTGCCCACGATGAGCACTGCCCACCATCCAGTTGGCGATCCCTGGCATGCGAGCTGGCCATTCCATCACACGGTCCCATCGGATCGCTGGGGTGGCAGTGGTGGGAACAGTCAGAGTGGAGGTGGGGGGTGGAGAATCCGGGCCACCCACAGGGTCTGCCGCTAACCCCCCACCACCAGGCAATGTCCGCCCATGGGTACCGGCACATGGTGCAGGATGGGGGTTCTGCCGTCCTCCTGGTGGGGTGGTGGGGTAGGATTACGGGTGTGTGGGACACAGGTTACTGCCAGCGGCACAGTGCTGCCTCACCCTGGCCATTCTGAGGAGGTCTTGCAGTTTTTTCTAGCACTGTTGGCCTGTCCAGACTGTGATGCCCACGGTGCTCATGTCCTCTGCCATCTGCGCCCAGGCACGGTGAATGGTGGCAGCTGGCAGCCTCCTTCCCAGCCTGGGTACAAGGTCACCCGCCCCTCCTCCAGCTCATTCAAGAGGGTCTCCAGATCGGCATCGGTAAAACCTCAGGGCTGCTCTCTTCGCTTCACCTTGTTGGCTGAGAGAGTGACGTGTATTTCTGCGGCAGCTTGTCAGCCTTTGACTGTGAAATGCAAAACCAGCAATTAAGGCACTGTTTCTCATTTAAATAGATTGTGTTCCACGTGGAACCGGTGCTAGCCCCTTCGCAGTAGCAGAATCAGTTCAGGTATGGCGCCAGTTTTGCTGTCATGAAAGTCCAAGAATTCTGCTTGGGGTGAACACTTAGGGCTGGGTTCTCCGATTTTGAGGCTAAGTGCCGTCGCCGGCGTGGGAACTGTGGCGTTTTACAACGGCAAAATCAGCGCCAAACCCTCATCAATCCAGGGATCGGTGAAGGTTTAGCAGCCATGCCGGCTCCCACGACAAGTCGGCTGGAGAATGGTTGGGTCTGTGGCCGCGCATGTGCACGTCAATGACCTGCGGCAATCATGCCATAAAACATGGTGCCGGCCGTGCGCAGGCCTGACCTGTCAAAAACTGTCCTCCGGCCCCCTGACCACCCCACAGCAGTACCCCAAGCCCTCATGGAAGCCCCCAAGCCAGCAACACAGGTCCCGGCGAACTGTGGCAGTGCTGGACACAGTCCGCAGCCCCCAAGCCGGGTTCCCGACCGCTGAGGCCACACGTCCTCAGCGCAGCCGGGAACTCAGCCCATTCGGGGGCGGAGCTTCGGGGGATGGCCTTCCGATGACACGCCAACGCCGTTCCAACCATGTGTGGTTTGCGATGCGATGGCGCCATTTTGGAGGGGGAAAATAATAGAAAACAGGCGTTAAACCGGCACCCCCCGATTTGGGTGTCGGAAGGGATTCTCTGCCCAATCGCCGATTACGATATCGCCGCCGGGCAATGGAGAATCCCACCTACAGCCTCAGAAACGGAGAATCCCATCTGGTAGATTCAGAAAGAATGGGGGAATCCAGAACTAGGGGTCATATTTGAAGATAAGTGGTAAACCTTTTGGGACTGAGGTGAGGAGAAACTTCTTCACCCAGAGAGTGATGAATCTGTGGAATTCGCTGCCATAGAAAGTAATTGTGGCCAAAACGTTGTGTAATTTCAAGAAGGAATTAGATATAGCTCTTGGGGCTAAAGGGATCAAGGATATGGGAGAAGGCGGGATCAGGGGATTGAGCTTGATGATCAGCCATGATCATAATGAATGGCGGAGCAGGTTCGAAGGGCTGAATGGTCTTCTTTTGCTTCTATTTTCTATGTATTTTTCTATATATGTTTGACGTATTTCCTGTGCCAGTTCAGGAATTGACAGGATTTTGTGTCTCAAATTCATTACGCATGTGTCAGGACTGGCATTGGGTTTGATGTCTGTTCTGAATATTGAGCAGTGTATTAGAGTTGAGATAGAATGAGAGGCCGTGAACATGGAAAACCTGAAATAAGCAATGCATGCTGAAAATGTGGATTAAGACGCTCAGCGCATGAGGTGACAGAAAAAAATTACTCACCCGCATTTTGGAGGGAATCACATTTGAAGCATTGATTTAATCTCTTTCAAATACTGACAGCCATGGTTTTCTGGAATGTTCTATTTTATTTTTTTGTGTTGGAGTAAGTGGGCTGGGTTTGTTACATAAATAGAGTAATAGCTGCTTTGAATAAAGAATAAAATCAACCATTTGTCATGGAAATATGTGAATATAATAATTACAGTTTTGAGAAAGAGAGCTTTGGCAAATAAAGAATCCTCTTGTTCCTTTTTGCCAGTGTGCAAATCTGCAGAATTCTGATTACATGTCTGAATGTAAAATAGAATCACGAACACCCAATTCAATAGCAAAAATAAAATGTTACGTGACTGCGAATCCATAACATTGTCCGATGTGATTGTCTCTTTCTCTTCGTGACATCTGCCTTGTTTACCATAAAATAGGATAGACCACAATTTAACAGCAATTAGCATCAGTTTGCCAACCCCACTCAGAGAGGCCAGAGAATGTGTGGGAAATAGGAAAAAAATTAATTGATGTGATACGCCTGCTTCTTGGACGCTGGTGGCTGAGGCACATTGTGTAACCAGAGGGTACAGTTTAATGTGATTGGCAAATCAGCCAGAGGTGACGGGAGAACGTTTTACACAATAAGTGGTTGGGTTTTTGAAATATGCTATTGATAGGGCCTTGGAAACAGCTTTGGCAGTAGCTTTCAATGGGATAAATACTTGAAAGAGAAAAGATTATTCTATGGAGACAGAGTAAGGGGAGTTGGACTAACTGGATATTCCAAAGAGATAGTGCAGACCTGATGAGCCGAAGGACCTCCTTCTGTGCCGTGGGTTTTGATGATTCAAGAGGATGTTTTACTGTGCTACACCTGACTTGGAAATATTTAATGTTGCCAAAACGGAAAGCCTTTGATTCTCTCCAGCATCAATATCTCTCATCTCAATGCAAATTCGCACAATATTTTAAATCCACGTTCGAGCTAAATACGCACAATAGGCCTCTCCAGTGTTTGCCCGTTTGTTTACAAAAGACTGCAACATCTCTCCGCAACAAAATAAAAAGTGTACTCAATATACTTAACTTCATAAAATATTTGTTGTGCCTTTTAAGACTTTACACCCTGCAGTTCAAATAAAACATTTAATATTAATGGTTATCATGAGGACTAATCTCTTTCCTTTTAATAATTCTTTATCAAATGACTCAATGGTCTTCATCTAACACTACTCTTCTCCTATCTGCTTTCTAATGTAGCCAGTTCCTATGGCAACTCTACAGCAGGAACAAGATTTGATACTTATTTTCTACATTCAAATTGGCCCTCAATTCGAGGAAAGTCATAGAATTTGATCACACAGGAGATAGACTGGCTCTTTAAAGCACCGATGCCGAAAATGTTCTCAATATTTATCCACTTTCTTTCAAAAAGCTATTTTGCCTGACAAGGGCACAAAATTGACTAGATAAAGGTATAAAAGGGTGTTGTACTATGGGGGGATTGAAGATACATACAACCATTTCCTCACCGAATGGTGGAACAGGCTTGAAGGGCTGAATGGGCTGCTCCTATTCCTAGATCAATATGCATATTCATAGAATCCTGACAGTGAAGAAGGAGGTCATTTAGCTCATCAAGTCCACACCAATCCTCTGAAAGACCTTGACCCACTCCCCTGCCCCCTCCCTGTAAACCCATCTACCCATTGGACATTCAGGGGCAACTGATCATGGCCAATCCACCTAACCTGCACATCTTTGGACTGTGGGAAAAAACCGGAGCACCCGGAGGAAACCCACACAGATACGGGGAGAATGTTCAAACTCCACACAGACGGAATCGAACCCAAGTCACTGGTGCTGTGAGGCAACAGTACAAACCGTTGTGCCAACCCATTGGTTGTGCTTCCACTATTGCATGTCAAGTGCTCATAAAATTCTCCATAAACTTAATTCTCCCAAACTTGCCCTGTGTTCTCATGCTTTCATCGTTGTATCATGAGGAACTCTGAAAAAGAAAGTCCAAGCAGCCGCTTCTATAATGTCACGCTGGCTCAACGGGCTTAATCAGAGTCGCCTCTGCCAAGAACTTGTTTTTTTTTAAAGATCAGGGTGCCATTTTTAATGGCCGTCCCGATCCAAAAAAGTAAAGACAGAACACACCCTACACACACCCTGCCCCATAACTCAACAACCCCCATCATGCAACACCTACCCTGGCACTGGCCCTGCCTGGCACTGAACGTTGAACATCGGCAACCCCGTTACATCGCTGGCAAGGGGCGGGGACAATAGCAACCAGACATCCCACTGACTTAAAATGGGATTTGGATCTCTCGCGGTATTTTGAGCTTCCCTCACCATTCATGCCCGACACGAATTGGGGTGTAAATTCCCAGCTAGTTTCTTTCCTATTCAGATGATCAAAACCCCTCATCAATTGTAAAAATCTCTTGAAATTCTCTTCAGATTCCCACCTCTTTTTTCACGAAAAGTGCCTCAGTTCCTCTATTGTTGGACTTGAATAAAGGGAGGGATTCTGCCGTAATCGGCAGGGCAGGCAACTCCGGTGGGAAGGAGTGGCGTGAACCACTCCGGCGTCGGGCCGCCCCAAAGGTGCAGAATCCTCTGCACTTTCAGGGGCTAGGCTGGAGTGGTTTGCACTGCGCCGTCCGACAGGGAAGGGGCTTGGTGCCACGCCAACCGACGCCGAAGGGCCTCCGCCATACGGCGCAAGTTGGCGCATGCGCGGGAGCGCCAGCGTGTGCTGGCATCCTCCCAGCGCATGGACAGAGGGCTTCGTCTCTACGCCGGCCCTACAGCCGCTGTTGCGGAAGAATAGAGTGCCGCTACGGCACAGGCTCGCCCGTGGATCGGTGGGCCCCGATCGCGGGCCAGTCCACCGTGGGGACACCACCCAGGGTTAGATCGCCCCGCAACCCCCCCCCCCCCCCCAGAACCCCGGAGGCCGCCAGCTCTTTGCCTTCTGCCAGTCAGCCTATCCTCTATCCATGCCAGGATCTTACCCCGAACATCATGGGTTTTTAACTTATTTAACAGTCTCCTATGTGGCACCTTGTCAAAGGCCTTCTGGAAATCTAAATAAGCCACGTCCATTGGTTATCCTTTGTCTAACTTCCTTGTTACCTCCTCAAAGAACTCTAACAGATTTGTCTGGCACGACCTCCCTTTGACAAAGCCGTGCTGACTCAGTCCTATTTTACCATGCACTTCCAAGTTCTCCGCTATCTCATCTTTAATAACAGACTCTAAAATCTTACCAAAGACTGAAGTCAGGCTAACCGGCCTATAATTTCCCGTCTTCTGCCACCCTCCCTTCTTAAACAGTGGTGTTACATTAGCCACCTTCCAGTCCTCTGGGACCCTTCCTGCTTCCAGTGTTTCCTGAAAGATCCTCATTAATGCCTCCACAATTTCCTCAGCTATCCCTTTTAGAACCCTGGGATGTAGTCCATCCAGTCCAGGTGATTTATCCACCTTCAGACCTTTCAGTTTCCCCAGAACCTTCTTCTTAGTGATGGTCTCTGCACTCACCTCTGTCCCCTGGTTCTCCTGGAGCTCTGGCATGCCATAGGGGTCTTCCATCGTGAAGACTGATGCAAAGTAACTATTCAGTTCGTCTGCCATTTCTTTGTTTTCTATTATTACTTCTCCAGCCATATTTTCTAGCGGTCCAATGTCTATTTTTGCCTCTCTCTTACCTTCTATATATTGAAAACCCTCTTCCTATCTTCCTTTATATTACCAGCTAGCTTGCACTCGTACTTCATCTTCTCCCCCCTTATTGCTTTTTTAGTTGTCCTCTGCTCGCTTTTAAAGGCTTCCCAATCCTCTGGTTTCCTACTAATTCTCACCACTTTGTATGCTTTTTCTTTAGCCTTTATGCTGTCCTTGACATCCCTCATCAGCCATTGGTGCTTTGTCCTCCCATTAGCATGTTTCATCCTCCTGGGGATGAATTCCTGTTGTGCCTCCCGAATAACCCCCAAAAACTCCTGCCATTGTTGTTCCACTGTTTTCCCTGCTAGACTCCTTCTCCAATCAACTCTGGCCAGCTCCTCCCTCATGTCTTTGTAGTTACCCTTATTTAATTGTAACACAGTTACATCGTTACAGGGGCTGGAAATCGCTGGCTTTTAAAGCAGACCAAGCAGGCCAGCAGCATGGTTTGATTCCCGTACCAGCCTCCCTGGACAGGCGCCGGAATGTGGCGACTAGGGGCTTTTCACAGTAACTTCATTGAAGCCTACTCGTGACAATAAGCGATTTTCATTTCATTTCATCTGATTGCAGTTTCTCCCTCTCAAACTGCAGGGTAAATTCCATCATATTGTGGTCACTGCTCCCTAAGAGTTCCCTCACCTTAATTTCCCTAATCAAGTCTGTCTCATTACACATCACCAAATCCAGAATTGCCTGTTCCCCAGTAGGCTCTGTCATAAGCTGCTCCAAAAAACCATCTCGTAGACATTCCACAAATTCCATTTCTTGGGATCCACTACCAACCTGATTTTCCCAGTCTACCTGCATATTGAAGTCCCTATGATTATTGTAATATTGCCTTTTTTACATTCCTTTTCTATTTCCTGATTTATTTTCTGCCGCACATCCTGACTACTACTAGGGGGCCTGTACATAACTCTCATCAGTCTTCTTCCATTTGCGATTCCTCAACTCTATCCACAGAGATTCTATGCCTTCTGATTCTATATCGCTCCTTGCTATCAATTTAACTTCATTCCTTACTAACAATGCAACCCTGCCCTCTTTGCCCATCTGCCTGTCCTTTCGATAGGAAACACATCCTTGGATATTTAGATCCCAGCCCTGATCCCCTTGCAGCCACGTCTCTGTGATGCCCACAACATCGTAGCGGCCAATTTCAATCTCCGCAGCAAGCTCATTTACCTTGTTCCATATACTGCACACATTTAGGTACAACACCCTCAATCCTGCATTGACCATTTCCCTTTTCACACACTCCTCAGTCACTGTACCCTGTACTGTGGTCCTTTTTGATTTTGACTATGGCTTCTCTGCCTTACACTTTCCCTCTTACTGCTTTTTGTTTCTGGCCCCGTTTTACTTCCCTCCGACTTCCGACATCGGATCCCATCCCCCTGCCACATTAGATTAAACCCTCCCCAGCAGCTCGAGCAAGCACCCCTCCTAGGACATCAGTTCCAGTCCTGACCAGGTGTAGACCGTCCGGTTTGTACTGGTCCCACCCCCCCAGAACCGGTTCCAATGCCCCAGGAATTTGAATCCCTCCCTCTTGCACCATCTCTCGAGCCAGGCATTCATCCTATCTATCCTGACATTCCTACTCTGACTAGCTTGTGGCACTGGTAGCAATCCTGAGATTACTACCTTTGAGGTCCTACTTTTTAGTTTAACTCCTAACTCCTTGAATTCAGCTTGTAGGACCTCATCCCGTTTTTTTACCTATATCGTTGGTGCCTATGTGCCCACAACAGTTGGCTATTCACCCTCCCCACCCCCTCCCCCAGAATGTCCTGCAGCCGCTCATAAACATCCTTGACCCTTGCACCAGGGAGGGAACATACCGTCCTGGAGTCTTGATTGCATCCCCGCCTGTCTATTCCCCTTACGATTGAGTCCCCTATCACTATAGCCCTGCCATTCTACTTCCTGCCCTCCTGCGCAGCAGAGCCAGCCACAGTGCCATGAACCTGGCTGCTGCTGCTTTCCCCTGGTCAGCCATCTCCCTCAACAGTATCCAAAGCGGTATATCTGTTTTGCAGGGAGATGACCGCAGGGGACACCTGCACTGCCTTCCTACTCTTGCTCTGTCTTTTGGTCACCCATTTTCTATCTCCCTCAGTATCTTTCACCTGCGGTGTGACCAACTCGCTAAATGTGCTATCCACGACCTCCTCAGCATCGCGGGTGCTCCAAAGTGAGTCCATCCGCAGCTCCAGAGCCGTCAAGCGGTCTAACAGGAGCTGCAACTGGACACACTTCTTGCACGTGAAGGAGCCAGGGACAGTGGATGTGTCCCTGAGCTCCCACATCGCACACGAGGAGCATGCCATGGGTCTGGGATCTCCTGCCATGTCTTTAACCTTTGGCTAACTTATACAACTACAATTCCAAAAAATGAAAGAAAAAATAAATAAATATACAAATGAAAAGAAAAAAGACTTACTAGTCACTTACCTGGGATAAAAAACAACTCCTTCCCCATCCAGCTTCGAATTTCCATCATGTGAGAAACAAGGGGCGGAATTCTCCAACCTCCCGCCGGGTCGGAGAATCGCTGCGGCACCGCGCAAATCGTGTGATGTCGCTCAGATGCCGGGACGCTATTCTCACCTGCACATGGCGCCCGGCTGCTCGGAGAATCAGCAAAAACAGTGGCAGTGGCGATTCGCCGCTGCAGCAGGGATTCTTCAGGCTTAATGGGCCGAAGTCACGCCAGCATCATTCTAACGCGGTATAAAGCAGCGTCAGACAGTCGTGCTGGCTGACACTGCGGGAGGAGGTGTGTGACGGCATGGAGCAGGCCCGGGGGGGGGTTAACGGCGTTGGGGGTGGGGAGCCCAGGAGGGGGAGCGGCACGCTCGTGTCTGCGGGCGGTGTGGGGGAGGCTGCCGGGGGTTGGGGGGGGGAAGTGTTCCCACACATCCGGGGGTAGGGGTGGGGAAGGAGCGGTGGGGGCGACAAAGGCTGCGGGCGGCCACGAACCGCCACGGCAGGGAGGATCCAATGATGGCGGACTCGTGGCTGTCCACCCAACCCGTCGCTGTCGCGGCACAGGTGACCTGGCCATCCTGACATGTGCCAGGTCCCCCACCCCCACCACCAAACTGGCGGCACCCACCAGCGGGTATGTCCAGGGCAGCACACACGGGAGCCCCCGGTGAAGGCAATGCCACCAGACGGAGGCCCTGGTAGGGGTGACGGCCAACAGGTCTCAGGGCACCGAGGGGGCAGGGTTGGGCACATGCTGGCAGCCGGGTCCTGCCATGTCGCCCATGGCACCTGGATGTGGAGGGGGGTATGCCAATGCTGAAACCCTGTCTACTCCCATCCCATACAGATAGTACAATGTTTAGCCACCTTCCAGCGTTGTTGGCTGCCGTGGCGGGGGCTGCTGCCCTGCATGAGGCCCAGTGGGAGTTGGAGCATGGGCGTGACAGGGAGGTGGCAGAGTCTGTTGTTCAGCAGCGGGCTGCAGTGGGGCACGTGCAAGCCGCCCAGGCCGCAGGGCCACATGCCCAAGAGGTGCAGGAGGGGCACCACGCAATGCGAGAGCCACGGCACGAGGATGACGAGGAGGAGGGTGTCACGGCAACGGAGGAGTCGGATGCGACAACGTGTGTACCGGCCTCGCATGTTCTTCGAGGACCTCCCAGACAGGGTGTGCAGGTGGAGACTCCGGCTGAGCTGGGAGACCGTCGCCCACATCTGCCACCTAATGGCACACCTGGAACCACGTGGGACTGGGGGTGGACATGCCCTCCCATTGGCCGTCGAGGTGACAGTCGCCCTCAACTTTTTCACGACGGGGTCGGTCCAGTCGCTGAGTGGGGACCTGTCTGGCATCTCCCAGCCATCGGTGCACAGGTACATCCGGGCTGTCACCGACGCCCTGTACGACATCGCAGACTGGTACATACAGTTCGCTGTGGACCGCGCCCACCAGGATGCCCGCACAGCGGGTTTCACCGCTGTTGCCCATGGACACCCATGGTGCAGGGGGCGATCGATGGAGTACACATCATCATGCGGCCCACCTCGGAGGAAAGGGTCATGTGCCTGAACAGGAAGGGTACATATTCAATGAACGTGCAGGTGGTCTGTGACCACAGGATGACGATCCTGCAGGTCTGCTCCAGGTACCCTGGCAGTGTGCATGATTCCTTTATACTCTCCCAATCGTTCACCCCCGCCATATTTGAGGGACACCCCCATGCCTGCGGAGCTGGTTGCTGGGCGACAGGGGTTATCTGTTGCGGTCATAGATGTTGACGCCTATCTGGAGGCCACAGACCTTCGCGGAGTGCCGCTACAATGATGTCCATGCAGCAATCAGGAGTGTGGTCAAGAGATGCTTTGGGCTGCTGAAGATGCACTTCAGGTGCCTGGATCGCTCTTGGGGGGCCCTATAGTACCCGTCGGAGAGGGTCGGCCGCATCGTCGTGGCCTGCTGTGTCCTGCACAACATAGCCTAGCAGAGGGGCGATGTGCTGGAGAAGGAGGAGGATGGTCAGGATGAGGGGAATGCTTCTCCAGATGAGGGGGATGGTGAGGAGGAAGCAGATGCAAGGGACATGGGGGATGGGCGGCAACAGGAGGCTGCCCAGGGCCGCCGGCTGGGCCAGCAGGCACGGGTGTCGCTGGTAGCTGCTCGTTTCAGCCACCACGGTGGGGGTCAGCAGTGATGGGCACTCAGCAGAGTCCGGCATCTCCCCCCCCCCCCCACCGACCACCCTCACCTCCCCCCCACCGACCACCCTCACCTCCCCCACCACCGACCACCCTCACCTCCCCCCCTACGACCACCCTCACCTCCCCCACCACCGACCACCCTCACCTCCCCCCCCCCACCGGCCACCCTTACCTCCCTCACCACCGACCACCCTCACCTCCCCCCCACCGACCACCCTCACCTCCCATACCACCGCCACCCTCACCTCCCCCACCACCGCCACCCTCACCTCCCCCACCACCGACCACCCTCACCTCCCCCCCCTACCGACCATCCCTCACCTCCCCCACCACCGACCACCCTCACCTCCCCCCCTACAACCACCCTCACCTCCCCCACCACCGACCACCCTCACCTCCCCCCCCACCGACCACCCTTACCTCCCCCACCACCGACCACCCTCACCTCCCCCCCACCGACCACCCTCACCTCCCATACCACCGCCACCCTCACCTCCCCCACCACCGCCACCCTCACCTCCCCCACCACCGCCACCCTCACCTCCCCCACCACCGACCACCCTCACCTCCCCCAACACCGACCACCCTCACCTCCCACACCACCGACCACCCTCACCTCCTCCAACACCGACCACCCTCACCTCCCACACCACCGACCACCCTCACCTCCCCCACCACCGCCACCCTCACCTTCCCCACCACCGACCACCCTCACCTCCCCCACCACCGACCACCCTCACCTCCCACACCACCGACCACCCTCACCTCCCACACCACCGACCACCCTCACCTCCCCCACCACCGACCACCCTCACCTCCCACACCACCGACCACCCTCACCTCCCACACCACCGACCACCCTCACCTCCCACAGCACCGACCACCCTCACCTCCCCCACCACCGACCACCCTCACCTCCCCCCTACGACCACCCTCACCTCCCCCCCCACCGACCACCCTTACCTCCCCCCCCACCGACCACCCTTACCTCCCCCACCACTGACCACCCTCACCTCCCCCCCACCGACCACCCTCACCTCCCATACCACCGCCACCCTCACCTCCCCCACCACCGCCACCCTCACCTCCCCCACCACCGACCACCCTCACCTCCCCCCCACCGACCACCCTCACCTCCCACACCACCGCCACCCTCACCTACCCCACCACCAACCACCCTCACCTTCCCCACCACCGACCACCCTCACCTCCCCCACCACCGCCACCCTCACCTCCCCCACCACCGCCACCCTCACCTACCCCACCACCAACCACCCTCACCTTCCACACCACCGACCACCCTCACCTCCCACACCACCGACCACCCTCACCTCCCGCACCACCGACCACCCTCACCTCCCACACCACCGACCACCCTCACCTCCCGCACTACCGACCACCCTCACCTCCCGCACCACCGACCACCCTCACCTCCCCCACCACCGACCGCCCTCACCTCCCGCACTACCGACCACCCTCACCTCCCGCACCACCGACCACCCTCACCTCCCCCACCACCGCCACCCTCACCTTCCCCACCACCGACCAGCCTCACCTCCCCCACCACCGCCACCCTCACCTCCCCCACCACCGCCACCCTCACCTACCCCCCTACCGACCACCCTCACCTCCCACACCACTGCCACCCTCACCTCCCCCACCACCGACCACATCACACGCACTATAGCTCAACTTCTATCGCAGCGCCCCTCACACACACTGGCACACAGTCCCCGCCCGCATCAGACAGAGTACAGAGGCAGCTCAGATAGGTGTGGAATGTGTTCAATAACAGATGTCCTGTACATGTGCCCTAGCCTCTCTAATTAATTTGTGCCCTGCACTCGTGCCATCATATTGATCAGTGTCTACCTTTCTGGCCTTACGGGCCCTATGACTACGTCTCGGTGTTCCCCCAGACGGTACAGCAGAACTGGAGGTGATTCCTGCCCTGTGACTAGGGTCCCCTTTGGCGGCCGTTCCCTGGGGTGGCCCGGCCTGGATGGGCCAGGCTGCACCTCAGGCAATTGGGATGGTGTGGTGCCACCCTATTCTGCCCACTAGATGCACCAGGGACGGTAGGGGGGAAGTTCGAGGTGGCGCGGCGTTCTGGCACCCACCCTGCAGGGGGAGCCGGAACAGACCCCAGCACCTCCTCCTCCCTCGGGGTGCCCGGTGGCCCCAGTGCTCTCCATGGGATGGGGGTGCGAGCGGATCCAGCACCCAGGGCACAACCATCACCTGACGCTGCCAGTCCTGGAGGCCCGCACTGATATCGACCAGGGTCTGGACATTCAGAGGCATGGAGCTCAGGGAGTTGGCCATCCCAGTCTGGCTCTGTACAACGCCAGCCAGTACCTGGGCAATGGCGCTGATGCTCTCAGTGCTGGCCTGCTGGGACTGGCCCATGGACTGCTGAGACCGCGCCAGGTTGCTGCGCGCCTCTGCGCCTCAGCTGGCCCTGGCTCGTGGCTGCCTGTGAGACAGCAGCCCTGTCCTGGGCTGCGGAGGACGCATGCACAGATAGCCGCAGGCCCTGCAAACTCAGTCCCATGCTTGACACCGTCGCCACCGTTGTCTCCACCGCAGACGCCACCCGTGCGGTGTTGGCTTGTGTGGCACTCATGACCGGCACCATTTCCTGCTCCTGGACCCGGATGCACTCCTGCACTTGTGTCTGCAGGTGCTGGAAGCTGGCCGTCACCTCCTCACGCCCCTGGGCCCCCGTCTGCATCGGGTATATAGGTGGGCGGTGATGTGTTGGGTGCTCTGGATCCGTGGAACACATTCAGGCTACCAACACTTAAAATAATACAACACTATTTTATTAAACAATGAACATACTTTCACTGTGGGTTAACACAATGTTAGATTTAACTAAAGACCTGTGGTGCTGGGGTCTGTTCCGGCTCCCCCTGCAGGGTGGGTGCCAGAACGCCGCGCCACCTCGAACTTCCCCCCTACCGTCCCTGGTGCATCTAGTGGGCAGAATAGGGTGGCACCACACCATCCCAATTGCCTGAGGTGCAGCCTGGCCCATCCAGGCCGGGCCACCCCAGGGAACGGCCGCCAAAGGGGACCCTAGTCACAGGGCAGGAATCACCTCCAGTTCTGCTGTACCGTCTGGGGGAACACCGAGACGTAGTCATAGGGCCCGTAAGGCCAGAAAGGTAGACACTAACCAGTCTAATCACTCAGCACATGGTGAGGATCTGTGCTGAAAGCTGTAAGCTCTGCAGTTCTGAAAGGCTGCATCCCGAATGAGCGGGAAAACTGATGCCTTCTGTCTTTATAGTGAGTGTGCTCTAATTGGTGATTGGCTGCGGTGTTATGTATGTTGATTGGTCCTACTGTGTGTCCATCAGTGTGTGTGTCTGCACCATGATATACTGGTGTATATTATTACATCCCCCCTTTTTAAAAAAAATGTATGTTTGTGGCAATAAATAAATGTGTGTTGATAATGCTCCTAACTACATGTGTGGTGCGAAGGCATATTTACAGGACTATGTACATGAGAACTAAGCTATTTACATGGGAAGGTGCCTGGTGCAGAGAAGCAGTATGCAACAAGAGTAACAAGATCAACATTATATACCAACCAGGAAAATGATCAAACAGAGCAATAAAACAATTCAGAGAGTCCATAAATTCGAAAAGTTCATAAATTTAGTCTCTGTGGTGGGCGACGAATTCTGGTTGACCGCCTCAAGGGTGGGTCGAGAGCCGCCGGTTCAGGAACGGGCTGGACTGCATCACAGTCAGGGGGAGGCAGAGTGACAGGGAGCTCTGCATAGTCTGTGGCAGGGTCAGCAGGAGGGTGAGGCAGAACTGGAGGATCTTGTAGCGAGCGTGGAACGAGGCGAAGGGCGCGTCGATTGCGGCGCAGAATAGAGCCATCTGGTAGCGGAACCAGGAACGAGCGGGGGGGGCACCTGCCTAAGGACAACAGTGGTTGCAGACCAGCCACCATCCGGGAGATGGACACGGACATTGTCTTCTGGAGCGAGAGCAGGGAGATCAGCAGCACGGGAGTCATGAGCCGCCTTGTGCTGCGCATGAGACAGCTGCATCCGGCGAAGAACCGGAACGTGGTCGAGGTCTGGGACATGGATGGACGGCACCGTCGTCCTCAGGGTGCGATTCATGAGTAGTTGGGCTGGCGACAGGCCAGTGGGCAGTGGGGCGGAGCGATAGGCCAGCAGGGCAAGGTAGAAACATAACCAACATCGGCTGCCTTCATAGGAGCCTCTTGACAATGTGTACTCCCTTCGCCGCTTTGCCGTTGGATTGGGGGTACAGGGGACTGGATGTTACATGGGCAAAATTGTACCGCCTGGCAATGTTGGACCATTCTTGGCTGGCGAAGGAGGGCCATTGTCTGACATAACTGTGAGCGGGATGCCGTGTCGAGCAAAGGTTTCTTTCCGTGCACGAATGACTGCGGACGAAGTGAGGTCGTGCAACCGTATCACCTCCGGGTAATTTGAAAAGTAGTCCACGATCACGACAAAGTCTCTACCCAGCGCATGGAACAAGTCGATGTTCACCTTGGTCCATGGTGACGTGACCAACTCATGATGCTGCAGTGTCTCATGTGGTTGGGTCAGCTGAAAGTGCTGACAGGTGGGGCAATTGAGCACTGTGTTGGCTATGTCTTCATTAATGCCGGGCCAGTACACTGCCTCTCGGGCCCGTCGGCGGCACTTCTCCACGCCCAGGGGGGACCCGAGACCCGTCTCAGCGGCAGGTGTTTGCTGGGGCTGGGCTGCCCTCCGACTGTCCGGCCCCTCGGCTGCTCCTACCTGCACCTGCTGTACCGGATCGGCTGTGTGGTGCGCACCAGTCAGTGTCCCAGAAGCCTCATCACTAAAATGGCCAACCGAGGTGCGAGTATCTGCGGTGGCGGAGGGTGCAGGGGACAGCTGTGACGCAACCTCGGTGTCTTCATCGGACCTCGGGTCGGGGGTCCCCTGGGGTGCCATGTCCTGTATGTCCATCCCCTCTGTGGTGGTGTTGTGTTGTGTTCTTTCATGTCTGTTTGTCCCCTGTGTGCTAGTGTCCTGTGCTGTTGTGCCTTTCCGTCCCCTGCGTGCTTGTGTCTTGTGTCGTCGTGTCGTGCCAGTCTGTGCCCTGTGTGCCTGTGTCCTGGGTCGTCGTGTTGTCATTGGACTGGGCCGGAGGACTGTTGTTGGAGCTGCCCTCCCCATCGCTGCTGGAGTCCCTGCGGGCTGGCCGCCCAGGCACTGGCCGGGGGCGGTGTAAGCCTGATGTCCCGGTTGATCTGTGTCAGCTGGCCATCCAGGCGCTGGATGAGGGCGGTGTCTGCCAGGTGCTCCGGGTCGGTCACACAATACACCATCATGGTTAGGCAGGTGGAGGGGGGTGTGGGTCGCGGTACAGGGTGAGGGGGGAATGCTGAGGGGAGAGTGCTGGGGATAGTGTGCTGAGGGAAGAGGGCTGAGGGGAAAGTGCTGAGGGGAGAATGCTGGGGGTTGTGTGCTGAGGGAAGAGGGCTGAGGGGAGAGTGCTGGGGGTAGTGTGCTGAGGGAAGAGGGCTGAGGGGAGAGTGCTGAGGGGAGAGTGCTGGGGGTTGTGTGCTGAGGGAAGAGGGCTGAGGGGAGAGTGCTGGGGGTAGTGTGCTGAGGGAAGAGGGCTGAGGGGAGAGTGCTGAGGGGAGAGTGCTGAGGGGAGAGTGCTGGGGGTAGTGTGCTGAGTGAAGAGGGCTGAGGGGAGAGTGCTGAGGGGAGAGTGCTGGGGGTTGTGTGCTGAGGGAAGAGGGCTGAGGGGAGAGTGCTGAGGGAAGAGTGCTGGGGGTAGTGTGCTGAGGGAACAGGGTTGAGGGGAGAGTGCTGAGGGGAGAGTGCTGAGGGGAGAGTGCTGAGGGGAGAGTGCTGGGGGTTGTGTGCTGAGGGAAGAGGGCTGAGGGGAGAGTGCTGAGGGGAGAGTGCTGGGGGTTGTGTGCTGAGGGAAGAGGGCTGAGGGGAGAGTGCTGGTGGGAGAGGGCTGGGGGTTGTGTGCTGAGGGGAGAGGGCTGAGGGGAGAGTGCTGGGGGTAGTGTGCTGAGGGAAGAGTACTGAGGGGAAAGGGTCCAGGCAGGGGGGGATCTCACTTGGTGGCGTGCCCCCGATCTCAGCATGGGCAGTCTCCTGGTCCTCGGGTGCACCAGAAATGTCCAGTGCCCTCTGCTCATGCACGGTGAGGGGCTGGAAGTCAGGTTCACCTCCTCCGGCTCGGGCACGCTCTCGCTGGTTATGGGCGCTCTTACCCTTGGGGGAGGGAATGACAGCATTGTTAGGCGGTCCGATACATGCAGTTGAATCTATGTTGGCATGGGTGCACAGGTGTTTGGAGGTCCAGGGGTCACAGATTCGGGAGATTGAAGGAGTGATCTCGGACCACAGTGATCGTGTGGTGGCTCTGGAGGTACTGGTGGGACTCCTAGGAGGCCTTTATAAAACGCTGAGGGCAAAGGTGGAGGAGCAGGAGAATGCCTCGAGAGGACAGAACCTGTGAATAGTGGGCCTGCGTGAAGGAGTGGAAGGTGTGAGTGCCACGAGGTACATCTCGAGGATGCTGGTGGCAGAAGGGGTGCTAGATAAGGCCCCTGAAGTGGACCGAGTGCATTGGTCCCTGAGGCAGAGGCCTAGAGCTGGGGAGCCGCCGTGGGCGGTGATCGTGAGACTCCATAAATTTGTGGAGAATGAGAAAATTCTACGGTGGGCCAGGGAGAAGCGTAGCTGCGACTGGGAGGGAAATAACGTCTGGATTTACCAGGACATCAGAACCGAGTTGGCAAAATGGTGGGCAGGTTTCAACAAGGCCACGGTGGTGCTGCACCGGCGGCAGATCAGGTTTGGGGTGCTCTACCCGGGGAAATTATGGGTGACGTTCGGAGGCCGGGATTATTATTTCGAGACCCCAGAAGCGGCCGAAGACTTCATTAAGGAGCATAAACTGGGGGAGAACTAAGTGGACAATGCTTGGGAACTGGGGTGCTTGCACTATGTAATGATCGGGAGCATGTTTGAAGTGGGTATAGTGATTGGGGGATTTTCGCCTTTTTTTGTAGGGGGGGGGGTGTTTCTGTTCAATGTTGAGATTGTAAGGCATTGTAGGGGTGAAAAGTTTATGATGGATGTTCCCATCTGGGACCACATCTGTTGGGGGCGTTTAATGAAGCACTGGAGAAGGGGGAGTTGCTGGAGACGATGACACAGGCAGTAATCACACTAATCCCAAAAGAGGGAAGGATCCAGTGGAATGTGGGTTGTATAGACCCATATCACTATTGAACACGGATGTGAAAGTATTGGCTAAGTTGTTGGCGGGGAGGATGGAGGCCAGGGGGCGGTTGCAGAAGATCAAACAGGCTTTGTGAAGGGCAGGCAGCTCGCGGCTAATATAAGACGGCTGTTGAATGTGGTGACGAATCCGTCGAGAGCTCTGGTACCGGAGGTGGTGGTGTCCATGGATGCGGAGAAAGCATTTGATCGGGTGGAGTGGCGGTACTTGTTCAAAGTTTTGGGAAGGCTTGGGTTTGGGCTGAGATTTGTGGCGTGGGTGCGGTTGTTGTATGTGGCACCAAGAGCGAGGGTGAGGACGAATGATATGAGCTCACAAAGCTTTGATTTATACAGGGGTACGAGGCAGGGGTGCCCGCTGTCGCCGCTGCTGTTTGTGCTGGCCATAGAGCTATTGGCGATGGCTCTCAGGGCGTCGGCAGAGTGGCAGGGGATAATGAGGGGACAGAGGGAGGATCGGGTGTCGCTCTATGCCGATGACCTGTTGCTGTATGTTTCGAATCCGTTGGAGCGTATGGGAAGGATTATGGGCGTGTTGGGGAGTTTTGGAGGATTCTCAGGGTATAAGCTGAATGTAGGGAAAAGCAAGGTATTCCCGGTGAATGAGCTGGCACAGCGGGCTAATTTAGGGGGGATGCCATTTACAGTAGCGAGGGATAGGTTTAGGTACTTGGGGATTCAGGTAGCGAGGGAATGAACGGGGCTCCACAAGTGGAACTTAACAAAGCTGGTGGAGGAGGCCAGGGAGGATCTTAAGAGGTGGGATACACTTCACTTAACATTGACGGGGAAGGTCCAAGTGGTGAAAATGAATATTCTGCCGAGGTTCTTGTTTATCTTTCAGGCTCTCCCGATCTTTATACCAAAGTGGACACAATCATCTCTGACTTTGTATGGGCGGGGAAGGTGCCGAGGATGGGGAGGACCCTGCTACAGAGGCAGAGGCAGGAGGGGGGGTTGGTATTGCCAAACTTGCTTCATTATTATTGCGCGGCGAATGTGGACAAGGTGCAGCGGTGGTGGGAAGGAGATGGGGTAGAGTGACTTAGGATGGAGGAGGAATCTTGTAAGGGGTCTAGTTTGAGGGCTATGGTGACAGCAGTGTTGCCAATGGTTCAAAGTAGGTGTTCAAAGTGCCCAGTGGTGAAGTCCACGGTGAAGATATGGAATCAGCTGAGGAGGCATTTTAGGGTGGAAGGGATGTCGGTGCTAACGCCGCTGTGCGAGAATCATGGGTTTGAGCCCTTCAGCCCTCCAAGCCTGCGCCGACCATGCTGCACGTCTAAACTAAAATCTTCTACACTTCCGGGGTCCAAATCCCTCATTTCCCATCCTATTCACATATTTGTCAAGGTGCCCCTTAAATGTCACTATCGTCCCTGCTTCCACCACCTCCTCCGGCAGCGAGTTCCAGGCACCCACTACCCTCTGTGTAAAAAACTTGTCTCATACATCTCCTCTAAACCTTGCCCCTCGCACCTTCAACCTATACCCTCGAGCAATTGACCCCTCTACCCTGGGGAAAAGTCTCTGATGATCCACCCTGTCTATGCCCCTCATAAATTTGTCGACAATCTCTCTTTATAACTTAAATGTTCCATCCCAGGCAATATCCTGGTGAAGCACCTCTGCACCCACTCCAGTGCAATTACATCCTTCCTATAATGTGGTGACCAGAATTGCACACAATACTCCAGCTGTGGCCTTACCAAAGTTCTATACAGCTCCATCATGACCTCCCTGCTTCTACACTCTATGCCTAGATTGGTAAAAATGAGTGTCCCAAATGCCTTTTTCACCACCCTATTAACCTGCCCTTCTGCCTTCAGAGATCTATGGACAAACCCGCCAAGGTCCCTTTGTTCCTCGGAGCTTTCCAGTGTCAGACCTTTCCTAGTATACTTCCTTGTTAAATTATTCCTTCCAAAGTGTAGCACCTCATATTTTCAGGGTTAAATTCCATCTGCCACTTTACCGCCGATTTGACCACCCGGTCTATATCTTCCTGTAACCCAAGACACACAACCTCACTGTTAACCACCCGGCCAATCTTTGTGTCATCTGCAAACCTACTGATCCTACCCCCCAGATAGTCATCTATGCCATTTAAAGGGCAGCACGGTGGCCTAGTGGTTAGCACAACCGCCTCACGGCGCTGAGGTCCCAGGTTCGATCCCGGCTCTGGGTCACTGTCTGTGTGGAGTTTGCACATTCTCCCCGTGTCTGCGTGGGTTTCGCTCCCACAACCCAAAAATGTGCAGAGTAGGTGGATTGGCCACGCTAAATTGCCCCTTAATTGGAAAAAATAATTGGGTAATCTAAAATTTAAAAAAAAAAACAAAAAAAAAATCTATGCCATTTATATAAACAACAAACAATGGGAGGCTCAGCACAGATCCCTGCAGTACGCCACTTGTCACTGGCTTCCAGACACTAAAGCAGCCGTCTATCATCACCCTCTGTCGCCTATCACCTAAACCAATTATGAATCCACATTATCAAATCGGCCTGTATCCCATGTACCTTCTTAATAAGACTCCCACATGGGACCTTGTCAAAGGCTTTGCTGAAACCCATGGAAACGACATCAACTGCACTACCCTCATCTACACACTTGGGGTGAGATTCTCCGCAAATGCGGAGAATCGTAAAGGCTGCCGTGGGACATGCCGTGACCCACGGCAGCCTTCACGCCCACTTCCGGGGACGATTCTCCCCCCCCCAGGCGGGGCTAGGAGCGCGGCCCCGTGCATCACGGCAGCGCAGCCTTGACGACGGTCGTCAAGGCCGCACGCCAAGCGTCACGCCGGCTGACGCGGCCGATGACGTCGACCGCGCATGTGCAGGTTGGACAACGCCAACCCGCGCATGCGCAGTTGGCGTCTTTTCCCTCAGCTGCCCAGCAAGACGTTATGGACGCATGGCCCACGATCGGTGGGCACCGATCGAGGGGCTATGCCCCCCCTTGGCACGGCCGTGGTACTGCCGTGCCAATCGGGCCCTCAGATGCCCCAAACGGGCTTCTGGCGCCCGTTTCACGACGGCAGCGAGCAGGTGTGTTTGTTGCCATATTGAAACGGGCGTGAATGCCTGGCCGCTCGGCCCATCGGCCTCGGAGAATCGCCGTTCGCCGTAAAAAACGGCGAGCGGTGATTCGTGGCATGGGTCGGGCGTGGGGGGGTAGAATAGCGGGAGGGTGTGAAAAATGTCGGGAGGCCCTCCCACTATTCTCCCACCCGGCGTGGGGGGGGCGGAGAATCGCGCCCTTGGTTTCATGCTCAAAAAAGTCAATCAAATGAATTAGGCATGCCCTCCCTCTGACAAAGCCATGCTGACTATCCCTGATCAAACCTTGCCTCTCCGAGTGGAGATAGATTCTCTCTTTCAGAATCTTCTCCAGTAGTTTCCCACCCACTGGCATGAGACCAGAAAATCCCACCAGCGGGAAAGGCCTGTTAATCCTGCCCATAATCTCCTGGATTTTATACTCCAGGAATCTGATTGTTTGTCAGATGCTTCAAACTCTTAATTCTGCTCTGAATTAAATCAACCCTGTGGAATCAGAACTGAGGTTTTACCCTCAGAAGTCACAGAAGTGCAGTCACAGAAATCGTGAGGGAAGGCAATGAGGTTAGGTTTCAGGAGTGTTAATGGTATGTTAGTTAGATTAAAATACACAGGTGTGGGGCATTGTTTAATTGAGTACATAGAGCACTTATAAAGAGAAACTGCTGGAACACTGGCTTAGTACGTAGGAAGTCGACATTTGTTATTCTGCAGTGTGTGAATAAACCTATTATCAAGAAAAGTATTAGTTTCTAGTTTCAGTCTTCACCAACTGGATTGGGATGGGAGTAACAAGGCATTCAGTGAGTTCTTCACTACATCACAGCTCAAAGTTGAAGTCATTGATTCATCACAGCACAGGTCTGACAATACAAATAAGGAAATAAATTGCCTTCTCACCTCAGATTTTTAAATGCAAGAAATTCAGTAATTAGGAAAGAAAAGTTGCTGCTAAATGTGAAGCTTATCACATCCAGACACTGACTTATTAGTATCTTCTCCCCCTCTGGGATTTGGTCTGAGTTTAGAATTTAGATGAGCCTAAATAAACAACAGTCCTCACTCTCTGGTGGCTGTTAAAGAATACAAATAAAGATTGTCTGGGGCGTTCTCTCTCTAGTTGCCAGCAGACACAAGGCCACATAAGCAGCCACATAATTTAGCTCTCTCTAGTCATTCACTCTTTCTCCCCAAGGGAAATGCAGTGCAGAGAATGAAAAGTAAAACTTCCAGTGGAAATACAAGTCTATAATTGATCATTCGTCCAAGGTAGCTGTTGAGTAAAGGAACTCATCCGTGGATGTTGCCTTGACGAGTGGTTGTAAATGCAGACAGGACCAATCATCCCATTATTGTGCTTCTGTGTTCAGATAGTTTGACAGTGGAAGAAGCCAGTGTCAGCTTAAAAGATGCTAAACCTGATAACACTTGGGGGATAGGGGAATTAAAAAAAACACCAGAAACTTCACTGACTGTGACCCAATTTATTGGTTACCCAGTGAATGAGCTGCTGATAAAATTCTTAATTGAAACTCGAAGAAGAAAAGAACAGTTTCAGTCTTCACCAACTGAAGGTACAGAAAGGTAAGGATTCTTGGTGTTACTCTCCACCCCGCCCCACTCTCCCCACACCATGCAGAAGCTTTCTTGCATGACTTATGTGCTCCTTGACCCAATTCAAAATCCTAGAGTGCCCTGGGTTTCCTGCAGTCATATATTTAAATATTGCTGAATGGACAGACATGTTATAGAGTCATAGAGCTATACAGCAGAGAAACAGGCCTGTCAGCCCACCATGTCTATTCCGACCATCAAATACCAATCTGTACTAATCAATTTACCAGCATTTGGTCCATAGTCTACTGGGGCGGCACAGTGGCCCAGTTAGCACTGCTGCTTCACAGCGCCAGGGACCCTCGTTCAGTTCCAACCCCGGGTCACTGTCTGTGTGGAGTCTGCACGTTCTCCTCGTGTCTATGTGGATTTCCCCTGGGTGCTCTGGTTTCCTCTCACAGTCCAAAGATGTGCAGGTTAGGTGGATTGGCCATGCTAAATTGCCTCTTAGTGTCCAAAGGTTAGGTGGGGTTAAGGGAATAGCAGAGGAAACCCACATAGGCTTTGACCACAGGCTTTGGTCGAACTGAATTGTTGAGGACGCACAGGAAACATCAACTCTGGGAAAGTAGTAAAAGACAATGGGCTGAATAATACAAAGAGACTGGACAGTACCCCTGCCTCCCCCCCCACCCCACCCCCACTCCCCCATGGTAGCCACACTGAAGTAGAGCCACGATTAGTGTGGAAGCCCTACCCTCTGGATCAGTCAGCCAATCCAATTGACCAATAGCCCCATTAGTCAAGGGCAGCACAGTAGCACAGTGGCTGGCACTGTGGCTTCACACTGCCAGGGTCACAGGTTAGATTCCCCGCCGAGTCACTGTCTGTGCAGAGTCTGCACGTTCTCCTCGTGTCTGTGTGGGTTTCCTCCGGTGCTCCAGTTTCTTCCCACAGTCCAAAGACGTGCAGGTCAGGTGGATTGGCCATGCTAAATTGCCATTAGTGTCCAAAAAAAAAGGTTAGGAGGGGTTATTGGGTTACAGGGATATGGTGGAAGTGAGGGCTTAAGTGGGTGGTGCAGACTCGATGGGCCGAATGGCCTCCTTCTGCACTATATGATCTATGTTCTAGTCCCAAAAGCACCAGAAAGGTGTCAGTGGCAACTGCCGGGAATGCAGGTGAAGAGAAGACGCCAAAGATCCCCGGTGCAGGTATGTCGGGGTCTTGGACTGGGAGGGTTTGGCTGATAAGGAGAGATGCAGTGCAGAGTGAAGGGAGGGAGCAGAGTCAACCTAAGGGTTTTTTTTGGTGGAGGGGGGTGCATCCTTCAATCAAAAAAGGTCAACTCCCCAAGACCCTGTAGAGCATGGCCCAATTACTGAGAGGCATGGCCAAGTGCGACGCCTTGGTGCAGACATCAGGGAGCCACTAGGGCTGGCAGAGCCAGATAATTAAGGGGCAGTCGGGGCTAAAACCAGCTGCCCTTCAGTGCCGAGGTGAATCCCGGGGCCGGTGGGACAACGAGCGGGAGGAGGGGGCGCTGGGTGCCAACCCGTACCTGTCCAATGGAGTGGGGATGGTGGCCACTTGCGCCTCCGAGTTCCACTGAGCTCCGAGGTCAGCACACGGGACAGGGTGGCACGGCTGTGCATGTGTCATCGACAAGTGCGCTGGGGCCCTCCGGGCCCAGAGGACGCCCACCAGGGCATCGAAGGCCATGGGACGAGGTAAGCAGCTGGCTGCCTCCACCTCAGATGTGCATCCTGGGGAGACGCCAAGATGTAACGGTAGAGCTAGGAAGGCGAAGCATGTTGGGGAGCACTGAGGGCACCGGGGGAGGAAGGAGAGGGTGGGGAGGGGGTAGGTAGCGGGTGGTGCAGTGAGGGAGTGGTGGGGAGAAAGGTGCTGCACCATCAGGAGTGGGGAACTGCATGGCACTTGGGACACATTAAAAACACTTAAGCACAATCAGTATGACACTTTTGTCACTTTCTTCCACTATGACCGCCGGCATCCAAACCCTTGGCCATTCTGTCCAGGCATCACCCCTCCCCGTAAACATTCACCCACCCTCCAGCCATGGACATGTCCCCGGAGATATATTCCATCCCTGGGTATTCGGATGTTGGCTGCTGCGTGTGTCGTGTTACTTCCTGCAGTGTTCAAGCACAGTGATCAGGCATCAAGGTGTGATTGGGTTGCTAGGCAATGACTCCCACATGCTACACGGCACGCCCACCAACGGGAGTCCACTTGGGTTGTGTGAAGTGCTCACTTAACCCCGACTACCAATTCCATATTAGCAATAGCCTTCAGCCGCACGGCCAGAGACTACGGCCATCTGTGGGTGTTATGGGTGGTTGGTAGGGCAGACGGGTGGGGACTAGGGTTGCTCCCTGAATGGGTACACACAATCCACGGGTTGGCATGCTGGTCCCGCGTGCAGTTGCCCCTCCCCCCACCCAGCACCTCTTCCATCCCCCTCCCCCCTTTCCAATGGTGGCCCACCACTCCGGAGGGTGCCTCCCCCAGCCGAAGATCCCCCAGACCCAACGGACAATGGGACGGCAAGCGCAGTGCCTCCCGGCACTTTGCCTGTGAACAAAGATGGCTACTCATCTCCTTGGCTCCCTGCAGAAGCCCTTCTGCCATGTTCACATTTTTCAGAAGGAGTACTAATCGGCGCCAGTGTGACCACTTTCTGGTGAGGGTGATGAATGACAGATGGTCATTGAATATGGGGTGGCTCCCATTAATTGTATGGAAATAGGGCTTAAGTGATGATAATTTGTTTATCGCCATGCTGCAGCGAGATCCCGATTTCGCCTATGGGGGCGACCGGTTGGATCACAAACTGCTTGTCGCCTCGCGCGATTCTCGGTTTTGGCCCCTCCCGCTATTCACCGACCTCATTTTGCTTGAGCGGGAGCGCAACGAGGCCGGAGAATCGCACCCTAGGAATGTGGACCAAAAACCTGGTGAAAGAGACAGGTTTTAAGGAGTGACTTAATGGAGCATGGGGGAGTTGATAGGTTTTGGGAGGGAGTGAATTTCAGAACTTAGAGCCTCAGTAGCTGACCAGCAATGATGGGCGAAGGAATCAGTGATGCAAAAGAAGCCAGATTTGGATGTGGTTTTTATGGCGACATCTCAACCAATCAAATTTGGCTTGCCAACCAATCAACACCCTTTTCTCGTGCAATATAAATTGTTGCCCCCTTTGAAATTTGGCGTTCTTGCATCTGTCCTCATGAGTGCAAGTTGAAAAACTTCACAGGAAGTCTCTTCTTTCAGCAATACACAAGTCCTGTACCAGCAAGTGACCAAATCTTAATATCCATATCATTGTGTTAATATCAGCTTTTGCACTTTATTCTCTATTTGCCAAAAAAGTTGGGTGATTTAAAATGCACTTATTGATCTCAAAGTGTGTCACTGGAATTCACAGGGGGTTTGCTAGCGCCGATAGGGAACACCTACGCTCAGAGCTTTCTGCATTATGCACAATGTAAGGAAGAAGTATATACTTTGTGAAGGATTTTGTCAGGTTTCCATAGCAGCCTGAAACCCCAGATAAACTCCAGCTGATCGGGACTGCGGTAGGGAAATTTACATTGCAGAAGCTGCTGATAGGAAATTTCAAGGGTGTTCAATTTCCTCAGTTGTTATGAGAATTATATGCCTGACAATTTTTTCCAATAGCTTATTGCGTGGCAGAGATGTTAACACTGAATATCAAAGCTGACATCATAGAACATAGAACAGTACAGCACAGAACAGGCCCTTCGGCCCTCGATGTTGTACCGAGCAATGATCACCCTACTCAAACCCACGTACCCACCCTATACCCGTAACCCAACAACCCCCCCCTTAACCTTACAGTCCGGTTCCTTAAGTTCCCAATTGGCTACACCTTCAACAGCAGTGGCAGAGTGTACATTTGGAATCAGTTCCTTTTCCTGCTCAGTTAGTTAGCAACTTTTAAAAAAACAGGCACACAAACATGCACACATTTCAGTAAATCCATAGTTCGGCCCCAGTGAATTCCCATCCACGGTCCAGCAATATGCAGGAGCCCAGAGGAAGCACCTTATCTGCAAGTTGTGCTTTTCCGATCCTCCTGCAGAACAAACCTGGCAAACAATCGGAGAGTGTGCGCCGTGCATACATTTACATTCGGAATGAAGCTGCACTAGTTCATTATCTGGTTCAATCCCAGCTCAGTTGGCTACCAGAGATTTCTTGTAATTAGTGTCTTTTGTTTGTCTAGAGAAACTTTAAGTACAAGGTATTAAGCAGACTTGTCAAAATGATAGATCTTCTCAGCCTCCAAGCTCACTGTTGGCTGATTAATTCACATTTTTATATTGATTCTAAGAATAGAGAGCGTCTTTTTCTGACACTTTAGTTTTTCCATTTCAAATGCCTGCTACTTTCTGAGCATAGTCTGTGTGGGATTGCGATTTTACAAGTATAGGAGCAGTATTGAGAGCAATTGTCCAATAAATTAGACAATTTTTGGAAAAAAAAGGGAAGGTAGAGAAATCCAGTGATTTTTAATAATCGTCATCTTTATTGTCACAAGTCGGCTTGCATTAATACTACAATGAAGTTACTGTGAAAAGCCCCTAGTCGCCACATTCTGGCACCTGTTCGGGTACACTGAGGGAGAATTCAGAATGTCCAATTCACCTAACAAGCACATGTTTCTGGACTTGTGGGAAGAAACCGGAGCACCCAAGGAAACCCACGCAGACACGTGGAGAATGTAGACTCCGCACAGACAGTGACCCAAGCCGGGAATCGAACCTGGGACCCTGGTGCTGTGAAGCAACAGTGCTAACTACTGTGTTACCGTGCCGCTGTGATTTCAGAGATGCAGTGCAGTTTACATCACATAGCAACTTGAATTTAGATAATATCAACAGTTTCAGATCATAACCAAAGCACCCATTTTATTGAACTTTTTAGTAACGACTCCCATTTCTGCTTCCTCTAGGCCCGTCTTTTGTTTCATTACATGTTCCAATACCATCACTTTTTTTGTTTATACCATCATCCCCTTAATCATTAATCTTTGCTACATTCAACCCTATCACCCACCTCCCTTTTCGTCCCTGCAACCCAGCCTCTACCTTCTTAAAACCAGTGACATTATAACTTTTTCCAGTTCTGATGAAATGCCATCAATCTGAATTATTAACTCCATTGCTCTCTTCACAGATGCTGTCAGATCTGCTGAGAACCTCTATTATTTCTGTTTCAGATTTCCAGCATCTGCAATATTTTGCTTTTTGCACTAACATTCCCCCCCCCCCCCCCCCCCCCCCCCACACCCAAAAGTGTTTCACAGGAGATATATTAGAGAAAATTTGTTATTAACTGCAAAAAGAAACAACTTTAACGAAAGAACGACCAGCATTTCTATAGCGACTTTCATAACCTCAGTATAACCCAAAGTAATTACTCCAATTGTGTATTTTTTTGAATTTACGAATGTGAGGAACACAGCAGCCAACTTGCAGGCAGTAGACTTGCACGAACAGCAAAGGGTAATGTGCAAACAAGTATTGATGTTGGGATAAATGTTTCTGTGCCTCAAGCAATGCAGCACTCCCTTGGTACTGCACTGGAGGGTCAGCCCATATTCTATGCTCAAGTCTTTGTCGGGGGCTTTGAATCTGTAACCTTCTGCCTTCACTGAATCGCAGAACTGTTATGACACAGAAGGAGGCCATTTGGCCCATCATGTCTGCACCAGCTCTCCAAATGTGCATTATAGTTTAATGCCATTCCCCTGCCTTTTCCCCATTCCCCTGCCTTTTCCCCATTCCCCTGCCTTTTCCCCATTCCCCTGCCTTTTCCCCATTCCCCTGCCTTTGAGGCAAGCGTGATACCAATTGAAGCACCGCTTATACTGACTTGACCTTATACAATGTACGTGCAGCAAAGTAAAATCCAGAAGGTTCTGGGGAAACTGAAAGGTCTGAAGGTGGATAAATCACCTGGATCGGATGGACTACACCCCAGGGTTCTAAAAGAGATAGCTGAGGAGATTATGAAGGCATTAGTGGTGATCTTTCAGGAATCACTGGAGGCAGGAAGGGTCCCAGAAGACTGGAAAGTGGCTAATGTAACACTCGCTGTTTAAGAAGGGAGGGAGGCAGAAGACAGGAAATTATAGGCTGGTTAGCCTGACTTCGGTCATTGGTAAGATTTTATAGTCTATTATTAAAGATGGGATTGCAGAGTACTTGGAAGTGCTTGGTAAAATAGGACTGAGTCAGCTCCTATGTCTTATGGTCTTATAGTCTTGCTGTCAAAAAATAAGAAAACATTTGTGTTATTGTCTCTTCTGTCAGATGATGTCGCACAAACTTTGATTAGCCTTGAACAGCAAGTGTCAGATATGGTGGCCTCATATTATAACATTGCAAAACAAACATTATTACTGACTGGTCTATAACATATAGTGATTGCATTAAATCCCATCAATCAACATGCAAAACCCATGAGTGTCCATTTTGTGTGCATTTGAAATCATTACTTATTTTGTGAATGTCACATGATTTAAAGGAAGGGGACACACCTCAAACATAAAACCTCAAAAATAAACCCATTATACTCAAAGACTTTAATTTCTATAACTCCTTTCACAATTTCAGAATTTCCAAAAGTGCTTCACAGCCAATGAAGGAAAACTGTTAACATATACCAAGTGCAGGGTGGCACAGTGGCGCAATGGTTAGCACTGCTGCCTCACAGCGCCACGGATCCAGGTTTGATTCCGGCCCCGTGTCACTGTCCGTTTGGAGTTTGCACATTCTCCCCATGTCTGTGTGGGTCTTGTCCCCACAAGCCAAAAGATGTGCAGGGTAGGTGGATTGGCAATGCTAAATTGTCCCTTAATTGGAGAAAAAAAGTAATTGGCTACTCTAATTTTTTTTTTTAAATAACCAAGTGCAGCAGTTAATTTGCACAAAGCGAGCCCCTACATGTCCTAATGACTAAAAAATCAGTTTTTGTGATATTAGTTGAATGATCGCCAGCACACCAGGCATAACTCCCCTGCTCTTCTTCAAAATAGTACCATGGGATCTTTTATACCCTCCTGAAAGGGAAGAGGGCACATTTAAACATTGTAAGGAACCTCTTTTAAATCCTTGTCTAATCCTTGTGTCCCTTTTAATTACTGTCTTGCTAGCTGCTGTAACATTGCAGATTTTGGGTTTAAACTACAGACTTTTGAAACCCCCTGCTGGAAGCTGCTATTTGAACTGTCTCAAGGGGATTCCCCTCCATGCAGTGTGCTATGTGGCAGGGTCCCGTGCTATCATTTTGATGGACTTGGCTAGCAGCCAATCAGCTCTTTTGAAAGCCTCGTCTTTGACGAGCTCTCAATTCTGATTGGTGTGGGCTGTTCCAGAAAGTTCTGCAAAGAAAGGCAGGTAGGCTCTCTGGTTTTAGCTTCATTTTGAGAGAGAGCTGAAGAAGGCTTGGAGTTCTCTCTCGAACCTTTCCGTCGGAGGCTCTGTTTTCTCCTCAGCCTAGCAGGTAGGCATTTTCGGTGTGATTAATATCCAAGTTAGTTTTCGGCTGGATCAAGAAGCTGGAGAGTACAAGTCCTGATCTCTCTGATCTGATGGGTCTCAGTCCGAATGTGCAAAATAGAGACCTATCTCTTTCTACAGTCAGGTTGACTCAAGGAAGTTCAGTCCAGCAGCAGCTGCAGGTAAGGCCAGTGGTTTAAAGAACCCTCTTTAAACTCTTATGTGGGGAATGCCCATCTTACCTCAGTGAGGCTGAGGGTTAATCTGGTGGAGACCAATCAGGATTGAATCAACCTGAGGGGGCAATCTTTAGTGTGAAGACCCCAATTGCTATGAGTGAAGGTAACTTCCCAGAGGAAGGCTTACAGTTTGTGAGTTTGAGTTGAATGCAGATACTAAAAGATCTAAACAAACTGATGGTTTTCAACACCTCGCATTCAGAAGAGATCACTGCCTACCTGAGCTGCGAAGATCCTCAAATCTCTCCTACCCAGTTTAATTATTTTGATCCTCCTTGAACCCCACTGTGTGTCTGTCTTGTGTGTGTGTGGGTGGAGGGTGGGACAGTGTTAGGGGAATAATTAGATTACCAGGCCATTATTCTAATATTGCCACTACATGTTTAACTCTTCTTCTGTGGAAAGTAAATAGTTCTTTTGTGTTTTATTTACAAATCTGGTGCCTGTAAGTCATTGGAGAAGTCGAGGGTCAAAGCTCTCAGGAAAATAAACAAATTATTGGTGAGTTCACTAATGTTGGGACACCGGGGTCTGTGGGGCTGGAATTGACCATGCACTTGCCCAGGGTATCGAAATAACATTCCATGTAAAAGTCAACACCTGACAGTGCAGCACTCCCTCTGTACTACCCTAGAACGACACCATTGATTTTTACGCTCCAGTCCTGGTCTGAGATTTGAACCTGTAACCTCCTGACTCAGAGACAAGAGTGTTTCCAACAGAGGCACAGCAATGCTGGAGAAAGCTCAAGGGGGAGAGAAGAACATTGGGTCCAAGTGCCATTCCTCTATTAATTGATTGTAAAAATGCTTTGGGATGTCTTGCGGCCATAAAAGGTTCTATGTAAATGCAAGTCCTCTTTTCCTTCCCTGGAACCGAAGTATTGTTTTAAACTAGTAGTTGCATTTTGAATGCCCTTAACATCTGCTACCCAACTCATCCAAATTACTCTAATCACCTAACATGCTGCAGACAAAGAAGTCAGTCATAAACTTGCATTTTTAAAATGCACAGTTGTAGCTAACGTTTAGGGATCAGTATGATGGTTGCAAAGAACTGGGGCAGGCATGGCAGAGTGATGGTCCTCTGGCCCGGTGACATCAAGGGACTCCAAGCAATGTGCAGGCAGGCAACAGGTGGAATACTGGCCCCCCCCGGTTTGATTTGGTTTGGTCTCTCGAAGAACAGCAGATTTTCTATCGCCCTCCACTCCATCCAACCCAGAAAATAAACATGTCTTTCGACATGTTTCATAAATGGCAGCCTGAAAAACATGCTGAACACGAGGAAAGTATAGAAGTGCTTCTATATATAGCCTGCTCAGTTAGATGGAAGCTCCCAGCTATAATATCTTTTTGAATAAACTGAGTGATTGGTCCTGCAGTCCTCCGAAGGTTAATGAGAAAATTTAGTCTCTCTGCATTAACTCAGTTCCCAATGAGTGATCTCAGCTAAATAGTCAATTGTGGTCAGAAGTATAATTGCGCATTGCTCCAAGTCATGATTAAGTTTCAAGGAGATTGGTCATAGTAGGTCAATTGCTGATATTTTTAACAAGTTTAACTGCACACTGCAAATTTAATTTATTTCAAGAGTTCCCCATCACCCACCACCCTACCCCGCTATATTCTTGCCATTCTTCTTCCCTTGCCTCTTTTTTTTGACCATAGAACCGTAGAATGCCTATGGTACAGAAGGAGTCCATTTGGCCCATCGAGTTACCACCGACCCTCCAAAGGAGCACCCAACCTAGGCCCACTCCCCCATCCTATCCCCATAACCCCACCTAGCCTGCACATCTTTGGACACTTAGAGGTACTTTAATTCTCTTTGATCTGCACAGTATAACCCAGCTGTGACAAGAGGCAAGAAACATACTCCCAGTTCTCGCTACGTTTTGGATGAGTAGACAGCCGATAGCCGTGAGAAAGCTCATCAAGGGTAGGGATAGATTAGAATGGCTCAGTTGCTTTGGGTAGCAAAGATGATACAGTTATTCTTAACACTTTTAAACACATAAGGTGGAAGTCTCCCATCTGGGTATTAGATCCCGTGGTGGGAGCGGGAACATGGAGCATTTCTCACTGCAGAGGCTGGCAGAAAACCATGCCAAAAAGTTTAGCCCGACCGAATTAATTATGCAACCAGGTGTTTTGCGCAGTATTCAGTGGCAGGCTAGGCCTGGTTGGCATGCAGTTCACTGTCCTCTCCAGGCTCCATATTGAAAGGGTGCCTTACATCACTGACCCATTATTGAAGAAATAACATCAACCTCCTGCAAAAGAAGATGGATCTCCAGGAACATTCTGTGGCTGGAAGATGGGCTCCCCCCAGGACACTGAATCTGGAAGGTCCACCTGTAGCTACTCCCCCCACCACTACTAGAATCATAGAATTTACAGTGCTGAATGAGGCCATTTGGCCCATCGAGTCTGCACCGACACCCAGAAAGAGCACCCTACTTAAGCCCACACCTCCACCCCATCCCTGTAACCCAGTAACCCAGTAACCCCCACCAAAAAGGTTAGGTGGGGTTACTGGGTTACCGGGATATGTTGGAAGTGTGGGCATAAGTGGGGTGCTCTTTCCAAGGGCTGGTGCAAACTCGAAGGGCCGCATGGCCTCCTGCACTGTAAATACTATGATTCTAACCTTTTTTAGTCACTAAGGGCAATTTAGCATGGCCAATCCACCTAACCTGCACATCTTTGGACTGTGGGAGGAAACCGGAGCACCCGGAGGAAACCCACGCAGACATAGGGAGAACATGCAGACTCCACACAGACAATGACCAAAGCTGGAAATCAAACCTGGGACCCTGGAGCTGTGAAGCAACAGTGCTAACCAGGTCGCCAGAGTGTCCTCGGGTCCAGGGTTGCTGGAGGCCTCCATCGTGAACTCTGGAGGCAGCCTCAGGCATTCATCAGGTGAGTCCCGACACCAGCACGCCACTTTGTTCCAGACGTGTTCCGCACCCATGTGTTTTCCCGCTTGATGTCATGGAGAATCGGGTGTGCAGCATCGGGCCTTCAGCTACATCCCTTTAGCGGGATGCAAACGAGTTTCATGCCGGTAGGCTTCCTGATCCACCCTAACGGTCACCAGCAGAAGATCCCAGTGTAAATTCACTTTGGCTTAAAGCTGATTTTGGCCCTTCTGCTGAATTCTCCCTCCCTGCCCGCCATTGGCAGTAAACTGGCAAACTCACTCAATTCGACATTTGTCAGGTCACTGAAAACGCCCGTGCAGACATCCTGACCTCTACAACCTTCTCTTCTTTTATATCTCTTCCCACAACTCCCTTGATTTCAATTATTTGTTTGTGTGTTGTGGGCACCGCAGCAAAGGCCACCATTTGTTGCCCATCCCCAATAGGGGACAGTCAATTTTCTAATATCCCATGCTATCATGGCTTCAAATTCACTGTCCTGCTCCACAACACCTTTTCTTTGCCTTAAGCATTTGACAACAGTTCCCTTAAGCAGAGCAAAACAGATATAAACTGAAATCTCTGCCTTTAATCTTTACTATTCCTGGGCTAACTTTGCTCAGATTAATTTTATGAACGCTAACCGTGGTGCATGAATTGGATGCCCATTATCGTCTATCCAAGAACATAAGGAAAGGGGCAGGAGGAGGCCATAAAGTCCTCTCAAACCTGTTTGTAGTAATGGGACTGGTTGCCCCTCCCTCCAGCTTGTCAACCAATGGGCGGTGTCAGGGTGGTGCTCAAGAGAATAAAGTGACTACAAGAGTGTAAACATCTCAATGTGCATTCCTAATAAAGATTACACTTATTTGCACCAAGACTGCTCCTGCCTCAAGTTATCACACTGGCGATGAGGATAAATCCGACTGATGCTGTCTGCTGCGCCCTGGTTGCCGTGAATAACACGATGTTCCAAAACAGCAGAGAAGTTTCAAAAAGCTAAGCAGGCTTGAGGGGACCCAAGGAAAAGCACGGGACGGAGAGAGAAAAATGGCACCTTGTAGATTTGCAAAGAAATGGAATGGCCCTGAGGTTCAACAAGTCGCTGCAGTGTTTGTTCTAAAGCAGGAGGCAGTTTTAAAAGTTCAAAAAAGATGAAGGACAGAGAAAGCCAAAATAAACTTTTTTTAAAACCAGGCCTGCAGACAGAGAAAGGTAAATGCTCTTACCTTAATTGGCCCACAATTGCTGGGGAGACTGCCTGAGTCAGAAAAGAGCAGGAAAAGCACAGAGGCACAAATGGCAAGTTGCAAAGATGGCCAAGCAACTGCACTGCCAGCTTTTCAAGCAGTAAACACACAAAGAAAGGTCAGAGCCAGCAGCTGCCGAAGAAGATAGAAAAAAGACTAACTGATCGTGGAGTTGTTTGGAAGGTTTAATCTGTAGGTTGATCCGTACGATGCAGATGCTGAGGATTGGGCTCTGTGTCGAGAGGCTCGGTTTCCATTTCATGGCGAATTATATTACTGAGGAAGGTCAATGTAGAGCTATACTGCTGAGCATGTGTGGGAGCAAAACATAGAATCTTATCAGGAAGCTCACTGCCGTGGAATCACCCAGTACAAAGTTGTACAGTGAGTTAGTGGAGCCACAGCTGTCTGTAATTATGCAGGGCTTTAATTTCAACACTGCAGTTCATGCCCCCAAGAGAATCTATTGCTACCTTTGTGGCGAACTGAAAACAGGTTATCGAGTACTGTGAGTTTGCCGATGTCTTGAAAGACATGCTGTGGGACAGGCTGGTATGCAGGGTGAACGGTGACGCCACTTACTGCCATTTGTTTGCTAACGGGATATAGATTTCAAATGTACCCTGGAACTTTCTCTCGCTAGGGGGAGTGCGGCAAGAAATTCTCAGAATATGGAGCACCTGAGCCATAGTGTACTGCACCATCAAACCTGATGCTGAGCATAACGCAAAGGGTGGCAAAGCAGGAAGCACATTGCGTCAATTGGCAAGGTCCACATTTGCTATGGATGTGGAGGGAATCATGGAACAAATGCATGCAGATTTAGAGAGGTAGATAGCTACTATCTCTGCCACAAGAGAGAGAACCTGGCTAAGTAGTACAGAACAAATAATCAACCTACAGCAGAGCAGAGTGCAAATCTAATTGGAAGCTAATGCTGCTATGATGCTGAATACTCTCTGTATCATGTGATTGCTGTTAAATCTGCATCCACTGCCATGACAGTGCAGGTGAATTGCAAGCAACTGCAGATGGAAGTGGACACCTGAATCAGACTGTCTAATTTTGGGGTGCGAATTCCCGCTTGAGTTGCGCACAAGAGGGCAAACACCTTAGGCTGATTGGCTGTCAGTGTGGCCTGTAAAACTGGGCGCCATGCCATTGGCACCATTCATGGTGCCTACACTCCTGCTCTTCCACAATTTTAGCAGACGTTTGGACGCCTTCAGGATGTCCACCCACCCCGGGCCTACTGAGGCCCCAAATTGAGCAATTACTAGCAATTTAAGGGCCTGTGAATTGGATGACAACTCTCAGAGATGGGACTTCCTCCTCAAATAGAGACAGAACATCCATCGGAAGCCAATCAAAAGTCCAACAGTCATGAAATGGCTGTGGGGCCAGGCAGGCATGCTCTCAACCTTTACCCAAGGAAATCCAGTCCTTCATTTTATATGCCCTCCACCCACCACAAGCACAAATCGGTGCTATTGGTGAAAACCGATAAAAGAAACTCAGCACTTACCTATAAATTGGGGCCATAAATAACCTATAACAAATCAAATATGGAATTCAGGAGAAATGTGAAACTCATTGTGGTGAGTATCAGGAATGCACATAAGAGGAAATGAGTGAAACACACGAGGAACAAAGGATATTGTGGTATCTTTTGAGCACAAAGCAGGCAGTGGAATGAGTTGTTTAAAAGCAGGAAGTTCTTTATATAAATAAATAATGAAGTTTAGCAATAACAGTAACTCAGCAGAACAGTAGTAACAGTAATAACTATGAGAACAGGAGCTCCAGTAAAACAGGTCTTGTTTATGGGTCACCCTCTTTCAGACTGGAAAAACCAGCCAAAGCTTGGACATGCTCAAAAGACACCAGCAAACAACCACATCGGGGAAAGGCTTAAAAGAACATTGCTTAAAATGACACTCTGTAACACTCTTCCCTCCCCCCCCCCCACCCCCCACCGCCTTAAATCTCAACCACCCATCAGGACAGATATACAACAAAAGTAACAGCTCAACTATGCAAAAATCTATCAGGAGCTTTGCGATTGCATTGCGACCTATGTAATGCCCTGGTGAATCTTGTAACAGTTGATCTGGAATTGTAGGCAAAGAGGTAAACTGAGAATCTGAACTGGAATATTCCTCTTCCATTCCCCCAGCAGAGTCAACTGGCAAACCTGGAAACACAGGAACCACTTCCTGGTGAATGCCCACAGCAGCATTACCTTCTGCCCTGTTGCTGACTCTGAAACTTTTCCTGCCTCTGACTCATAACACAAACTAATATGGTAAGTGCAAACTACTCTCCTGCGTTGCAGTCTCATGACCCAAGATACTGGACCACTTTGGTTTTAAAATATTCCCGATAACCACCGTTAGTTACTTCCAAGGTTCCTAATTCAAACCTGATAATCGGGTTTGAACTGCCTCTCTTGACATGGAAGTCGTGTCCCTCCTTCTGCTTCTCTTGTGTCCTGCTCATATTTGCTCCAAGATCTGGATGAAGCAGATCCAGATGAGACTTCGGCCTTCTATCTAACAACAAATCCACTAGAGAGAGCCCGGTTGTGGATTGTGGCGTGATACGTTATTGGAATAAAAGTCTTGAGAGCTTACAACTTAAAATACCACCTGCCATTCTCTCCTTCAGAGTTTGAACAGCTCACTCCACCTAACCATTCAATGCCGAATGAAATGGCGCAATATGCACACCGTTCTTTTACATGAATCCTTGAAATAATTCACTTGTAAACATAATGCCGTTATCCAAAAAAAGCGAATCTAGTAGATCATGAGTTGCAAATATTTAACGTAGCTTCTTATTTATCATAGGAGCTGCAACACTACTCATGCTATCTGCTTCCAACCAATTTGAATGCGCTGCTATGACAACTAAAAATACGTCGGCGGGATTCTCCTTTCCGGGGGGGAGGGGGAGGGGGGGAGGGTGGGGAGGAGAGGGGGGAGATGGGGGGGAGGGTGTGAGGGGGAGGGGGAGGAGGGGGTGAGGGGGAGGGGGAGAGGGGGAGAGGTGGGGAGGAGAGGGGGGAGATGGGAGGGGGGTAGGGGAGGGGGGAGGGAGGGTGGAGGGGAGGGGGGGAGGGAGGGTGGAGGGGAGGGGGGGAGGGAGGGTGGAGGGGAGGGGGGGAGGGAGGGTGGAGGGGAGGGGAAGGAGGGATGGGGAGAGGAGGGGATGGGGAGGAGAGGGGAGGGGGGTAGGGGAGGGGGGTAGGGGTGGGGGGATCCCACCGAGGACCGCCCCAGCCGACTTACCTGCCAGGTCCCGCCGTGTGGGACCATGTCTAACCCACGCCGGCTGGACTGGCCAAAAACAGACGGCCGCTCGGCCCATCGGGGCCCAGAGATTTTCTGGGGGGCCACTACCAATGGCCCCCGCCAGTGTGCTGGGGCACCCCCGGCTGGGGGTCGGAGAATCCTGCTGGTAGTTCATGAAAGGTCCCGTAAATCATAGAATTATAGAACCCCTACAGTGCAGAAGGAGGCCATTCAGCCCATCGAGTCCACAGGCCCTTGGAAAGAGCACCCTACCTAGGCCAGGTTACCTGGGTTGGCGGTTCACTGTCACGTTTCTTTTGCAGTTCAGTCATTTTATTTCTCTCTGGTTATTCATGCAGGCCCCCTCACCTTTTCAAGCTGAGGTTTGGTGATGCCAGGTTAAGCCACCACCAGTCAGCTCCCCCATCAAGGGGAAAAGCAGCCTATGGTCATCTGGGTTAGGCTGCTGACGTCATCCTTGCGCAAGGGGGTCACTTCCGCCTCCGCCATGGTGAGGACCATGGCGAAGGCGGAAGGAAAAGAGTTCCCCCACGGCACAGGCCCACCGGTGGGCCCCGATTGTGGGCCAGGCCACCGTGGGGGCACCCCCCAGAGCCAGATCGCCTCACCTAAGGACCCCGGAGCCCGCCCGCGCCGCCTGCTCCCACCAGTAAGGTAGGTGGTTTGATCCACGCCGGCGGGAGAAGCATGACAATGACGGGACTTCGGCCCATCGCGGGCCGGAGAATCGCCGGGGGGTGCACGCCAACCGGCGCGGAGCGATTCCCGCCCCCGCCGAATCTCCGGTGCCGGAGAATTCGGGACGCGGCGGGGGAGGGATTGACGCCGTATTCCGGCGATTCTCCGACCCGGCGGAGGGTCGAAGAATCCCGCCCCAGATCTTTATTGGACCAAAAAGCAGATGACCTCGCTCGACATTTCATTCTAGAAGTACCTGATGAATTTCATCCATGACTTGCGTACAACCAGGGGGCGGAACAACCCCCACAGTATGCATAAATCCTGCACACTTAATTCATCCCTAAGTTTCACATAAGGGGCTGGATTCTCCCCTACCCGGCGTGACGGAGGGTCCCGGCGTAGGGGAGTGGCGCCAACCACTCAGGGGTCGGGCCTCCCCAAAGGTGGGGAGTTCTCCCCACCTTTGGGGGCTAGCCCCACGCCGGAACGGTTGGCACCAGAAGACTGTCGCAAAAAAACGGCGCCCCCGGCAGCGGAGCTGGCCGAAAGGCTTTCGCCGGTCGGCGCATGCGCCGGCAGTGACATCAGCGGCAGCTGGCCGCTGACATCACTGCCGGCGCATGTGCGATGTGGGTTTCTCTTCCGCTTCCGCCATGGCGGAGGCCGTGGCGGCCGGGGTGGAGGAATAGTGCACCCAGGGCACTGGCCCGGAGTCTGAGCGGGGGGGCCCCGATCGCGGGCCAGGCCACAGTGGGGGCACCCCCCGGGGTTCGATCGCCCCCCGCCTCCCCCAGGGCCCCGGGGCCCGCTCGCGCCGCTGATCCCGCCGTTCCAGAGGTGGTTCAAACCTCGGCGGCGGGAGAGGCCTCCCAGCGGCGGGACTTTGGCCCATCCGGGCCGGAGAATCACCGCAGGGGCCTCTCCGATCGGAGTGGCGAGATTCCCACCACCGCCACTTCCCGTGTGGTGGAGAATCTCTGCCACGGCGGGGGCGGGATTTTCGGCGGCCCCAGGCGATTCTCCGACCCTGCTGGGGGTCGGAGAATTTCGTCCAAGGTTTCAACTCTTTTGTTTATAAATTTAGAGTACCCAATTATTTTTTTCTAATTAAGGGAACTTAGTGTGGGCAAGCCACCTAACCTGCACATCTTTGGGGGTCGTGGGGGAGAATGTGCAAACTCCACACAGACAGTGACCCGGGGTCGGGATCGAACCCAGGTCCTCGGTGCCGTGAGGCAGCAGCGCTAACCACTGCACCACCGTGCCGCCCATAAGGTTTCAACTCCTCATCTTCTATTATAGTTGGCTATCCTTGCATCAGTAATCTTTTAACTTGCAACAGAGTAGGATGTCTGTCCGTCCACTGCTTAATCTGTATCGTACTTACTGGAGAATGTGCATGTTTTTCAAGTAAGAAAATTGTGTCCTGAGGACACAATACCTTGGATGGCAAATCCGGCAAATGGAGACGACTCAATGCATTGTCTTCCCCTGCCCTGCACATGATACTGTACTGATACACTCACAATGTAAGCATCCAGTGCTGTATTCTTGTTGAGACCATGGGAAGAATATATTTCGACTTACTGAAAAGATTCATCAACGGCTTGTGGCTGGTACATATGGTGAACAAACGACCATAGAGTTACTGATGGAATCTTTTCACTGTAAAAAAGATAGCTTGACCCTTATTCTCCAACTGTCAACATCCCTTTTCATCCTTTGGCAGTGTCTGATGGGTTTTTGGACCCTTCCTCCATTGAATGAGAAAGTACCACCTCCACACTGAGGCATTAAACAACAGCATAATTTCCCTGTCCAGATCAAAATGGAGTAGCAGGTTAGCCGATTGCAGCAGCAACCTCTGTGCACACTTCCACTTCCATTTCCATCTGGTTTCTTTGTGCAGAAGTAGGTACAGTCGAACCAACACTGTAGACATGTCTGGCAAAAACTTTCTATATCAGTTTGCCAATCCCAAAGATGACCTGAACTCTCGCAGATTCCTTTGCTTTGGACATTTCTCCATGACTTGAATTTTCCTTCCACAGGAGATAAATCTTGTGTAGTGATTCTGTGGTCCAGGTACTCTACACTTGGTGCCTGCAAAATGTGCTTACTCCTCCTCAGATGCAGTCCCGCCTCTGAAACCCTTTTTAAAACTTGATCCGGATTGCTGAGGTGTTCCGTCCTCAGTCTTCCCTGTAATTAAGATGTCATCCAAGTAGACTACAACCTAAGGAATGCCTTACAACAGGTTGACAATTGTTCTTTGAAAGATCGTCGGGCTGGAGGATAAACCAAAAACCAAATAATTGTACTTGACCATCCCTTGATGCATGTTGATGGTACCATTTCAAATCTTCATCTAGCAACAGTTATTGATATGCCTGGCTCATGTCCCAGCTTTGAAAACGTCTTGTCTCCCCCAAGCATTGCAAAAATGTCTTCCATCCTAGGTAATGGATAAACATCTAACTTGGAAACCTGGCTAACGGTGACCTTGTAGTCACCTCATATACGCACCGTACCATCATTTTTAAGGATAGGAACGATTGGAGCTGCCCAACGAGAAAACTGAATAGGCTTAATGATTCCAAGCCTTTGTAGAAGTTCCAACTCCTCCTCCATTTTCCTTTTCATCGCAGAGGGCACTGCCCTGGTCTTGAAAAAGGGAGGAGTAGCCTGAGGATCTATGTACAACATCACAGTAATACCACGCAATGTACCCAGTTCAGCCTTGAACTCATCCAGATACTTCCTGACAACACCCTTGGTCTCCCTCATGTGCTCAGCCCCTCCTATTTGACCACAAGGAGGTGGCCCTTGCTTCTTGACTATTATAAGCAATATGAACTTCCAAAGCCCCCAGCATAGGTTTGGGCAGGATTCTCCATCAGCGGGATCCTCCGTTCCGCCGTCAGCGCACTCACGCCTGTGGATTTCCCGACAGCGTGGGGGTGTCCACAATGGGAAACCCCATTGGCCAGCTTCCGGGATGGAGAATCCCGCCCATGGACACTTCAGTGTACATCCGAAGGTTAATGTCTGCCAGAATAAGGGCTGGTGCTTGGTTGGAGTTCTCTATTGACTTGCCGACCTCTTCACTAATTATGTATGCGGAGACTCCTGTATCCACCTCCATCTTGATTGCTTATTATCGACCACCACAACAGTAAAAATAAGCATTGCTCGTGCCTCATTCGCATTAAACATGTAAAAAGGTTGCTCCTGAGCTGTCTGCTCTGAGCTGTCCAAATGTTGCATTGCTGATTGAGACTTCTTCAAATTAAACGTTTCTTGCTAAACCTTTGCGTTGTTCTTCGCACCCATGCATATTTTCGCTAAATACCCATTCCTGTTACACCAGTGACAAACAGCATCTATAAATTTACAATGATTTGCATAGTGTGGCCCTCCATACCTAAAACACTCTCTCAGTTTATCTTTTACTTGCAACCTCTTTCTATAATTGCTGAAACAACCGGCCTGGGCACCAACATTAGCCTTCTGAATGTCCCTAGCATTACTGCAGCCATTTCCATGCCCTAAAAAATTCCCAGAACCTTCTTACAAGTCACACAGCAACCGACGCTGAAGGTTGTCCTCATTAATACCAACCTATCTCTGAACATGTCTTCTAAAACTGCTCCAGAATCACAGTGTTCTGAAAGCTGCACAATTATGTCACAAAGTTAGGTACCCATTGGCCTGCTTTTTGAAAATGGCTATGTAGGCAGCACGGTAGCATTGTGGTTAGCACAAATGTTTCACATCTCCAGGGTCCCAGGTTCGATTCCCGCTTGGGTCACTGTCTGTGTGGAGTCTGCACGTTCTCCCCGTGTGTGCGTGGGTTCCCTCCGGGTGCACCGGTTTCCTCCCACAGTCCAAAGGTGTGCGGGTTAGGTGGATTGGCCATGCTAAATTGCCCTTAGGGTCCAAATTGCCCTTAGTGCTAGGTAGGGTTACTGGGTTAGGGGTATAGGGTGGAGGTATGGGCTTGGGTCGGGTGCTCTTTCCAAGAGCCGGTGCAGACTTGATGGGCCGAATGGCCTCCTACTGCACTGTAAATTCTATGAAAAAATAATAATTTGAATATTTAAACAATTTGAGGGCTTCAGGTTATGGTGATTCTGGACCAGAGCAATTAAATCTGCAAATTAAATATTCCCTGGCTTCCGTGGCATGGTCAGATTCCTCATCAACCGGGAAATCTTTGCCCTACACACAATCAGGAGAAGCGAGTGCTGTTCTTCAATTCCATTTGCTGAAAAGAAATGCTGGAACCTCTCCATGCATTCAGCCCACTCCCTTGCTTCTCTCATCAAACTCACCATCCATTCTGAACATAGCCATGGTGCTGCTCACTTGAAATTCTGTAAAAATAAACCCATGATGAAAACTAGCTACTCACTGAATGCAACCATGTGCAAACATCGAAAAACATCACTTTATTTGCTTTCTCTTTTCTCCTCGTCGCCAGAATGATGTGGTAACTTGAGACCACAAAGCAGGTAATTGTTTAAAAGAAGGAACACCTTTATATAAATAAATAATAAACGTTGACAACAGCAGTAATTCAGCAGAACAATAGTAACAGTAATAACTATGAAAACAGGAGTGGTAGTAAGACAGCTCTTGTTCACAGGTCACCCTCCTGCAGACTGAAAAAGCCCACCCAAAGCCCACACATGCTCAGAACCCTCAACAGATGACAGTAAAGCAATTACATAGGAGATAGGCTTATAAGAGCACTCTGTACTCAAAATGACACTCTGTAACAGATATATATTGGAATTAGACAGAGAAGCGTGTGAAGGGGCTTGAGTGAGGCATTAACACAACATGGTGGGCTGAATCGCATGTTCCTGTCCTGTAACCATTTACCTAACCCATAAATACTTGAAATGAAAAAGTGTTACATTCTCTCACCTGGCGTATAGAACAAAAACAGAGAGGACTAAAGCAAAATGTGCTGCAATTTATTCTACAATTGCCTTTTGTGGAATTTCTTTTGCTGCCTGTGTTCAATGGAATTGGCAGACTGTACTTCATTTCAAGCCTTTATACCCTCATAGCTTTTGAAGCTATTGATATAGTGACATTTTCACTTGTTCCAATCAGCTGGCTCCATTGAAGTTCTGCGGAATCTATCTCACTGGTGGGAGTTTACCTTGACCCAATAACCAATATAGGAGGCCAGCATCCTTGTTCAAAAAGATAGTATCGGTTCATTGAAAGGGAAAGGTGACCTTGCGCTGAATTGACACCACAAAGCAATCAAATGTTCAAGGGGAGTCACGTTAAGTCATAAATTACAATTAATAAGTAGCTGAATTAATCATTCTTAATGAAGTGAGTGCCATGAAATAATCACCAGGATCAATGCTTCATACAATTTCCTGGAGAAAGGAAGTACTCAGTATGGAACAGAAGTACAGATATATGATGTGATTTAAAAAAGCTAAAATTCATGTTAGAATCAAAGTCGGAACACAAACTTCTAAACATTGATGCATCCGATACTTCACATAATTTGCAACCATTAAAGCCCTTGACAAAGGCAGGAATATTTCCAAAAGCAGGTCTTCGAAGGTCATTAATTGCATGTAGTCTTTCTGCTGTAAAACTAAATAGGTTCCACTTTTTAAAAGATTAATAATTTGAAGTCTGCAGGTTGATTGATTAAAGCATAAAGATAAAAAAGATGCAGTGCCCTCAAGTATTAGTTCAGCGTACAAAGGGATGACGATATAACTGAAACCAATTTTTCAAATAGACATTTCTCCGCATCCCTCCCATGCCCTCCTCCCCCCCAATATTTATACTCATTAAAGCAGAGAATGATAATAAAAGATCATTGAATATTCTTTCTGATATTAGTATCTGCTGTTTATTTTCCCCCCTCACTCAGTTTTTTTCTCCTCCTCTGTTGAAGGCACCAATTTAAGCTGCATTGCTTTTCTCTAACCACCAAACAATACCTGACTCAAATGTCCATTAGGGCATGCGGTAAGGAGAAGCGCACCTGATGTTAACTCTTGGACGGACAGCGATTGAGTGGAATAGGATTTTGTACTGCCCAAGACAGTGGTGGATATAGGTTCCCTTCAACAGGGAAACAAATAAATACTTATGGGAGACAACAAAAGAGCACAGATATTGAGTAAAGCACAGGGGAGTGAAACTAACTGGATTTCTCTTTGATAAAGCAATCACCAGATCAAAGGGATGAATGGCTTGCTTCTGTGTTGCACTGTTCTGCGATTGTTCAATGAATGGAACAAAGAGAGTGACTGACCCATCCAGGTTCAGTAATGGGGCAGGGCGGGGGAGATGTGCTTTGGATGATTTTAACAGAAGGTATAAGAAAGCGAGTTGGGATATTGTTTAAAGCAGGGGTGGGCAAACTACGGCTGGCGGGCCGCATGTGGCCCGCCAAAGGTCTTTATGCGGCCCACCAAGTCATTATTAAAAACAAAAAATTTTTTTTTTTAAAGATTTAAAAAAAAAAATTTTTTTTTTTAAGGTTAATGGGGGGGGGGGGGGGGGCTGTTGGGTTACTTACTGGTATAGGGTGGATACGTTGACTTGAGTAGGGTGATCATTGCTCGGCACAACATCGAGGGCCGAAGGGCCTGTTCTGTGCTGTACTGTTCTATGTTCTATATGAGGCGCCCAGAATCATAACCGGGTGAAGTAATTATTTTACTTAATAGACTATGCGGCCCTTTAAAATTGTGAATTTATGAATGTGGCCCTTGCACGGAAAAGTTTGCCCACCCCTGGTTTAAAGACTCCGAGTCCAGGTGGAAATTAGGCATGTCCGCGTATGGTGGAGGGAGGTGTGGGGAGGCAGTGGGTGCACGGCGGTGGATTGGCCGTGGCCTGTAGATTCAAGAATCTCTGCTCCTCCTGATTCCCCATTCAGGAAAATAGAAAGAAATACTTTATTGTCCGTTTCCTGCCAGCCTTTAAAGGCCATTTGTTTGGCAGCATTTGCCTTAGAAAATGAACTGCAGAACACACAATGTGTGAGCTTCTGTCAGCTGACAATGAATTTTTAAAAGAACCTGGAGGTCACCATTCAGCATAGCCAATGGCAATATAGGAAATGGAGGAGACCTTCAACCCTCTTCAGCCATTCAATGGTTGACCCACAGCCTAACTCCATATTAGAGAATTAGACACTCCAGCCTTTGCCCCAGATCCCATAATACATCTGGCTAAAAAATATCGCTCAGTCACAGAGTTCAAATTAATGATTGATCGAGAATCAATTACCATTTGCAGAAGGGAGTCCCTAACTTCTACCATCTATTGTGTGAAGAAATGCTCCATAATCAACTTCTGAATTATCTGACTCTAACATTTAGTCTGTGCCCCCAGTTCAAGGTTCCCCAATCAGTGAAATAATTTCTCCCAATGTGTTCCCCTGTTATGGGTTTAATACCAGGTCCAAGCTGGTTTCACTGCAGGGGCTCTGGCATTTTCTTTGTGCCATAGATTTGGCGTAAGATTTTGGGAATCCTCATTCGGGTGCTCAAACAGGTTTTCCTGTGATTTTGCAATGAAGTTACAGCAGACAATGAGGAGTATCGCCCACGGGATTCCAGACAACAACCCTTTCATGAAAATTGTATTGGGTTAACTTAAACGTTGTTCTCCTATAGTGTATTCTCAAGGAATGTAGCAAGTGATTTCAGTGTAATCCCACTGGGCTATATGAACTTCAAATGGTTAAAATCCCAAAGGCCACAATAATTTCACATCAAAATGGAAACAATCACAAACTGACTGTAGATATAGTAGAGAAAGCTGTGCTGTGCAAAACTGGATAGAATCCACAGTTCCTCACTTTCATAATTTCCATGTCTTACTGTTCTTACTGTTCTGCCAAGATTACAAAATGATATCAGGTATTCCTTATGCTGGAATTCACATGGTCAATTTGATAGCTTGTCATTCACTCAAACAAATCAGTTACTCATTAAGCCCACGCTGAGGGTTTGTATCTTAATTATGCTGCAGATTGCCATTTGTATTGTATGACGTTTTAAAGGCCCTTTTGCAAAGCTTCAGCTTTTACGTTGTGTGCCCAGCATAACATATTGATGTGAGTAGCTCATACTTTGCAAAAACAAAAAAATCTTTGGTGTATTCATACAGCTCTTAATTTCTTCTGACACATATAATTTGCATTTTAGTTTCAACCCGTCACCTGAAGAACTGCATCTAATCTTGTTTCATGCTAAATTTAGGCCTTACAAATAACATCTAACTTTAATTTAAAGCCTAAAACTTTCTCTTTTTTTGAAGTGAGGGATGGCAAATGTCCATTCAAATGCCCCAATGGTACTTTGAGCATAAAGGCCAAGCAACTCAATTACAGTCTGAAGAGCACGCAAAGATTCAATATGGCCAAGGTTGGCTAAGCCAATTTGCCCTGATAATATGCTGCCCACATTATAATAAGGGTGGCGTGAGCAGAGAGGTAGGTGAGGGTGGGTAAACCCTCCCCATCCAATACCCCAAAGGTACCTGATTCTTGGATCCATTGAGTGTTCTTTTCAGGACTGGTTGCATTTCCGCAACTAATGAGCTCTTGATACTTCAGGAACAGCTGGAGTTGCCAGCCAATCTCATTGGCCAGCAGCTCTCGAGCACTGGGCTTCCTTCCCAGTGACGAATGGAAGTCAACTGTGACCCAATTTAGCCTCCATCCTCCAGCATAATATGGCTCCGGGGCTGGATTGCAGGGAGCGAGTTAACTTCCCACCGGTGAACCTTCAGCGAAATTGGGAAGTAGTCATCCCCACCCCTGCCCCCATATAATGCAGCCTAATGACTCTTGCTGAACTCAATACAGCATTTCTTAATCGGCGAAGGAAGAATTGCCCAGAGATATTTGGCTTTTTCAATTTCTCTCCATTCGTGGAATTCTTGGTTGTCGCAATTAAAAATAATTTGACATTTCCTTTAATACACTGCACTGTGTTTTGTCTGTCACTTTTCAACTTCCTTTAATTGTAGTTGGTATCTTATTTCGTTCACGATTGTCTCAACATTTTCTCCTTTCTAAATTGTTTTTCTTGTGAAAGTGGAGCTAAGTTGTCTTTTTGAACTACTGCAGTTCCTGAAATGTGGGTGATGGGAAGGGAATTCCAGGATTCTGATCCAGTAACTGTGATATGGTTCCATGTCAGGATGGTTTGTGTACTGTGCGGTGGGGGTAACTTTCACATTGTGATGCTCCCTTGTCCTACTTGGAGGGAGAGGTCACTGGATCGGAAGGTGCTGTTGAAAAAGAGACTTGGTGAGTTGCGGCAGTAAATCTTTTAAATGACACACACTTTAATAAGGACACGGGGAGTCCATACCGAGTAAAATAAAGAACACTGATTTATTACATACATTTGCCGGTACATACCCTCCTGGATCTCTCTCTGGCCGGTGCCGTACTGGCTGACCTTTTATGCAATGCTAAATGGAATTCCTCCGCTCCTCAGTGGGAGAGCTCGTACTCCGCGAGAACCACGGGGAAAATAATCATTCCCACCCCGTAAATCCCTTGCAGGATGTTACACACAGTGTACATCGGTGGTGGAGGGAATGAAAATTTGAGGTGGCGGAAGAGGCGGCTGCTGAAAGTTGAGCAGAACACAATGAACTTTACCTGAATTGTAATTCTACAAGCATAGAGACAGGAGTAGGTCATTTTGATCCTGCTTCCCCATTCAGTTGGAGCGTGGCAGGTCTGCATTTTAAATCCATCAGATGGATTTTATGCTACGTCATCAGTGCGTTTTAAAGTAGAAGGTTTCATAAAACATAGCGTGTGGCCTGCCTGGTGCGTCCCCAGCTTCTCCTCCCCTCACCCCCCTCCCCGACTCTGTGGCAGCATCTGGTGGCCCATCCATCTTGGGCCAATTGAGGCCCTGAAATGGACAATTAATGGCCACTAAGGTGCCTCATGCTGTCCCATAGGGTGAAGCCGGTAGGTAAAGGGGAGATCCTCCTTTGGAGGTCTGCTATGTCTATTGAAAGCAGGAAGCCCCCCCAAGCTCTTGCCCCTCAGCCTCTCAAACCCAGCCCCCCCTCATCCTTCTCGACACCCCCCTCACTGCAGTCTGCCAGCCTGGCCCTGGCAATACTCCAGACGTACCTAAAGTCCAGCCTTGATAACCTGTTCTTTGGGGGCTGGCTGTAGTCCTGGCAAAGGCCCCCACTCAAACCTGGAACTGCTGGTCATCCAATTGGCCAGCAGCTTTCTAAGACAGAGCTTTTTCTCCCTGGGTGGAGGTGGAAGTCTCGCCCTGGGCCAATTAACACCCTGTCAAGTGAAAAATGTTTGTGGGGCAGCCATCATTGTAGTGGGTGGGCTTTCAACCAACGTTTTAGTCAGGGGACAAGGAAGACAGCGCCCCGTAAATCCCCGTCCCATATATTCCTTAATACCAGCGCTTAACACCTATCAATATCAGTTTTCAAATTTTTTATTGATTCAACAGCTGTTCGAGGAATAGATTTTTAAATTTCCACTAACCTCTGTATATGAAAATACCACCCCAAAGCAGCCTACCTCTAATTTTCGGGCTATTCAGCCATACTCACTGGGCTCCCCTTTCCCTCTATCTTCTCTCTATCTGTCTCATCTCAATCTGTTTATTGCTCACAAACCAAAGGCTGGATCTGCATTTCTCAATGTTACTCTCAGCTTTGTAGCCAACATTAAGCGTTATTTACTGTAACAGTTATTTCTGCACAATCGTGGTTGAGCCAGGAATTATTTTCAACTTGCTGCTGATGTGTAAAACTGGCATTGTCGGATGGGTGCCAATTTTCCTTCTTTTCTCATTGATACCAAAAACCAGGACATTTCTAGGAGCCTCTCGCAGACTCATTATTGGCTGACACTTTGAGTAAGTGTGGCACTGTTGGATCAGCTTTAAAGGTAGCATCTGCCTTTTCTGGTGGATGTGAAGATCCCCTGGTACTATTTCAAAGACAATAAAATATAGGAGGAGAATTAGGCCATTCAGCCCATCGCATCTGCTCCGCCATTCAATCATGTTCCTCATTCCTATTCTCCTGCCTTCTCCCCATAACCCCTGATCCCCTCATTAATCAAGAACCTATCTATCTCTGTCTTAAAGACACTCAGTGATTTGGCCTCCACAGACTTCTGCAGCAATGAATTCCACTGATTAACTGGCTGAAGAAATTCCTCCTCATCTCAGTTTTAAAGGAGTGTCCCTTTAGTCTGAGGCTGTACCCTCGGTTCTGGTTTGTCCTACATGTGGAAACATCCTCTCCATGTCCACTCTATCTAGGCCTCGCAGTATTCTGAAAGTTCACTATTACAGTATTCTGTAAGAAGGGCTGGGCTGTCACTAAAATAGATTCCCTGGTTATTATTACAGCACTGATTTTGGGTGATTGCTGTGTGCAATTTGGCTGCAATATTTCCTAAATTAAATCCTTAAATGACTCCAGACCACGGGCAGGATTCTCCGTCCCGCCTCGCCAAATTTCTGCTTCACCCCACTGGCGGGAATGCGCCGTTATGCCAGCTGGTCAATGGGGTTTCCCATTGTGGGCAGCCCCACACCATTGGGAAACCCCCGGGCTGCCGGCAAAATGGAGCATTCATTCCGCCGGCAGTGAATCCAGCCCCAGGTTTTCACTACAGAGGTGGGTAGTTTGAGTGGGAAAATCTCCTGACTCAGCAGTCCCACCTTGGTTTAAGATGCCCCATTACAGCCAATTTTCACTCCGAGGAAGCAGGAGCTGAATTGAGTCAGGTCCACCCACCCCAAAAACAGATGATAGGTGGCCACAGACAGTCAAATGCCATGGTGGGCATTTGGTTCTCTGGGACTTTGTCCAAGTTATTTTAGAAGCTGATACTCCCTCTACCCTGACCCTCACATCCCTTCACACCCACAAACTCAAATAATCCTGACAAATCCTCCATGCCAACTCATGCCCAATCCACCCCCATGTCCTCTCATAAGCCATTCTCCCTCCCTGCCATGCCAAATTCCTCTCTCCCTGGTTCCAAACTGGCCAGCTCTATTTATGCAGGGAGTCTGCTAATGATTTCTCCGCCCCCCTCATTGGGGAAGCTCATCCTCCCACAGGATTGTGGGATTGTCATTAGTCCCCAGCCAATGGTAAGCAGGCAGGTTATAACAAACTTCTAATGACTTAGCAGGGCTCTCAGTCATACACATTTGGCATTGAAAAAAATTCATGAAACCCATTCAATTCTAAATGTTCAATCTGTTATCATATAAAACATACCTCTATTCATAACCAATCTAACAGCTAATCCTTTAATAGCATCTTTAAACTACCAGTAAAACTGTTAATTCAAGTCCTCCTTCTGAGGCAAATGCTTTTATATGTTTTAACTCTGAACAACTTCAACCTGTTATTTTTCATTTTTAAAGGGCTAGGGATTTTAAAAATCTTCAATCATAAACAGAGTTCATCTGACCATGAGGAGTGTTTATGGCCACTCCATAAATTTGTCCCTCCCACGTTGCGGGAGAAGGCTCTTGGAATGGGAAAAATATGGTCTGTTTGAACTCAGCACTGATTTCAATTGGGCCTGCTGATTTCAGGCTTTCTGTTTGTGTGATTCATGCCCTGACCCCTTCACCCTGCCAGCTAAACATGAGATCAGCCAGAAATGGGGGCAAGACTTCCACATCAAGACTTTCACATCAGCGTGGCATTTTTAAAAGTCTCCAGGGTCATCCCAATTCCATGAGAATGTCAAAGATATTTAATTGGCTATAAAGTTCTTTCACATCTTGGGGATGTAAACTACATTATATGAATATCAGTTTGTTCCTTACTTAATAATTACCGCTCCCTTACAATGTCTAAAACGCTAAGCTAATTTGGGATGCTTGACAGCCAGGCGCCATGTTGGGATGGGGGCACAGTGGTTAGCACTGCTGCCTCACAGCGCGAGGGACATGGGTTCAATTCCAGTCTTTGGTGACTGTCTGTGGAGATTGCACATTCTCCCCGTTTCTGCGTGGGTTTCCTCCGGGTGCTCCGGTTTCCTCCCATAGTCCAAACATGTGTAGGTTAGGTTACAGGGATACAGTGGAGTGGATGGGGGAGTGGACCCGGGTGGAGTACTCTTTCGGAGGGTTGGTGCAGACTAGATGGGGCCCAATGGCCTCCTTCTGCATTGTTGAGATTCTATAATTTTATGAGATGGAATCAGCCAGGAATGGGGGTAAAAGTCCTTTCCATTTGTCTGATGTGAAATATGTTTCAAAAGTCTGTATCTGATTCCTAATGGGCATGGGCCAATTGTTCGCAATTTGACACAAAATGTATCACTCAGACTGCAGTGGGGGGGGGGGGGTGGGGGGGGTGGGGGGGGGAACAAGATGTAGCCCAACTTGTTTATTTCATATCTTACTATCATTCGGGAAATAGCAGGTAAGGGCTGATAGAATTGACAGGCTGATTATTAACCTTTGTGAACTGAATCATCAACACTACTTCTATGATCAACAAGTCCTGGAGTGTGGGGCTTGAACCCAGATCTTCTGGCTTCCAGACAGGGAGTTGAGGGTGGGATGGGGTTGTCTACTTACTGAATATTAAGACTTTGGGATTTACTTCGCCTCTGGCAGGGTGGTGCTGGGTTCCTGCTTGTTTTTCAAAAGTGCTATCCCTCACCATGATGAATGTATAGATTTTCCAAAAAATATTTATGTAATAAGAACTAAATAACGAGCTGATATGTTTTAACGCATCTCAGCAAGATGTATGGTGGCAAGGTGGCACAGTGGTTAGCACTGCTGCCTCACAGCGCCAGGGACCCAGGTTCAATTTTGGCTTTGGGTGACTGGAGTTTGCACGTTCTCCCTATGTCTGCGTGGGTTTCCTCCCGGTGCTTCGGTTTCCTCCCACACTCCAAAGATGTGCAGGTTAGATGAATTGGCCATGCTAATATTGCCCATGGGTTAGATGGGGTTACGGGGATAGTGCTGGGAGATTGGGCCTAGGTAGGATGCTCTATCGGAGCAAGGGCTGGTGCAGACTTGATGGGCCAAATGGCCTGCTTCTGCACTGCAGAGATTATATGATTCCATGATCATAACATTCTAAGATTGCATTCTCATTATTAGTTTGAAGATTTAGATTCTTGAGAATTGATCGTGTATGTTTAAGAACACAAACCCCAAAAAGTGGACAGAAGTTTTACTGAATAAAATGATTTGAAAATGGAAGATGTCAGTCAAGTTAATCGTAACATTAGCCAGCGTCAGAACTGAAATCTCAAAAAAGAGGAGTGGCTTCATTGAATATTTTACCCTATTTCCCCAGATTTCAGAATCATTTGGTGCAACATGGTACGTAGCATAACGAGTTCTGGGTTGTGTAACAGGATCTTAAAAATTCTAAAACTGCGCTGAAAATTGGAATGTATTGAAATCAGTTAAATGTCGGGTGAGAGGACGAAAGGTCACTTAGCCAATGTGTATCAGAAAAATTAAAACTGGAATTGGGATCTGTACTTTGCACTTTCCCAAGATGACATTTCTGAATCAGAAAGTAATCAGAATTCATTGTCAAACATTTAGGGAAGTCACCACGCAGAATACACGAAACAAGACATGTAAAGCTTGGTTTTTTGGATTCCTTGAAAAGGTTAAAGAGATCTTTTGTCTCATTATGAAAGGCAACAGGAAGATGAGAACATTTTAAGGGCTTTAAATATCATTTGAACTGAACGTCAATTGAAATAATATAACCTTTATTGAATAACTTGAATTGTTTCAGAATATGGTAAATTGAGAGTCAGAGGTAGAGCAATATTACAAAATACAATTAATAAAGTGATAGATTTAAATAAATATGCAGATTGTGCGCTGGGTTAAAAAACAAAACCTTTGGAATGTTAAAATTAATATAAAAGTATGGACACTCAAACTTGGGATTGGTATGAAAAATATGTTTGTGCAGAACATATTTTTCAGATATTAAATTTATCAAGACACTTCCATTGTGAAACTAAAGACAAATCTGCTTCATGAATAAGAACATGGACAGCAGGGCGGCACGGTGGCGTAGTGGTTAGCACTGCTGCCTCATCGTGCCGAGAACCCGGGTGCGATCCCGGCCCCGGGTCACTGTCTGTGTGGAGTTTGCACATTCTCCCCGTGCCTGCATGGGTCTCACCCCCACAACCCAAAATGATGTGCAGGGTAGGTGAATTGGCCACGCTAAATTGCCCCTTAATTGGAAAAAAGAATTAATACTTTAAATTTATTGTTAAAAAGAACATGGACAACAATGGACAGCACTTTTATGGGCAGCACGGTAGCACAATTGGATAGCACTGTGGCTTCACAGTGCCAGGGTCCCAGGTTCGATGCCCCGCTGGGTCACTGTCTGTGCGGAATCTGCACGTTCTCCCCGTGTCTGCGTGAGTTTCGTCCGGGTGCTCCGGTTTCCTCCCACAGTCCAAAGACGTGCAGGTTAGGTGGATTGGCCATGATAAATTGCCCTTAGTGACCAAAAAGGTTAGGATTCGTTATTGGGTTACGGGGATAGGGTGGAATTGAGGGCTTAAGTAGGTCGGTGCAGACTCGATGGGCCGAATGGCCTTCTTCTGCGCTGTATGTTCTAATGTGGGACATTGGATTAATATTTGATTGTCCACATTATGTAAGAATGCTCCCAGTTCTTACTTCAGTACAAATATGTTTAGGCTAATTGTGGGTGGTGCAGGAGTTTGGAAATGTTAATCTCTTACTCACTTTGAAGAACAAAGCGTTTCTGTTATTGAGAACAAGAGCACTTTAGTTCAACGCCTGTTTAAGAACTTGAAACAGGAATCAAAGATCTGGAATAAATATTCTTTCAGTTTAGCATTTTACACACTTTTGCAATACATTTTATCTCTGTTCTATGTTTGCAACACGTGTGCTGGAATATGGGATCGATAATGTTTGCTTGCTGCAGCAATGGGCAATGTTCAGAAACAGCGCCCAAGCTGATAAGGATTTATCTGAACTGTGATCCAGTTAGGATTTGGATGGAAGATTCTCTGCTGTTAATTTTGCTGGGAAGTAGTGCCCCTGGCTTCCTCATCAACAAAGTCAGCAACATGGAAGATACCAAAACAGAGGATGTGGCTCACCAAACATGGAGTTCACAGGTCAGATTTACATTGTGAACACTGTCTATGGTTCTAGCCATTGAAGGTGTGTTGCTAAGTGTACTTTACACTTAATTGCTCTGTTTTATATCCTTTGCTCCAGAGTCGCCAGGTATCTTTCTGATACCACCACCAGGTTCAAAGCCGAGTGCTGATCAATAACTCAATACACCAGTTAGTAAGTTTCAAATCAAAACACATTTATTATACACACAGTCAACCCCTACTCGTGCATAAAACTCTACTTACTAGACTATCTCTAACACTAAAAGGCCTATACTTAGCTTTGGAAATGGCCCATCAGGTCAGGGGAACAATGGCCTTTCATTTGATTCTGAGTCTGCAGGCTTCAAAGCTGGTATGGACTAGTAGCTAGGAGCGCCTATCTTGTAGCGTGCGTTGACTGGAGACTTACTTGGTTGGTGCAGCTGCTAGGCAGGTCTCTCCTTGTTAAGAGTCACGGTCAAGAGTTCTTTGAGAGCTGCCAAGAAGATCGAACTGAACTTGGGAACTCTATTTTTTAGTCCCCAGGGGTTTCGCGCCCTTTTGGACAGACCCCGGACATGGTCCCAATCAATTGGACCAAGTCCCAATCGCTTGAATCGATTTCTCCAATACTGGAGCTGTTCCCTGATCGCTGGGCGGTTCCTATGTGTCCGTTGACCTTCCTTTGTCCTGGCTCCTGCTGGCGCCGGGGAGTCTGGTTTGGTCTTGATTGCTTTAATGTTTCCAATTGTTCCTGGGGATCGCTCATTAATATGTAGATGGTTGCTGGTTTCAGTTCTGTCTGGGTCTTTGCAAGTCTTAATACACAGGAAATCTTGCACCTGCTTGTTTCCCTGTGCCTGGCTGAATTTCCCTGCATTCTTAGCGGGCATCCATTTTGGAATCGGGAAGTGGCCAACCCAGGTAGCTACAGGTGCAAGTGAGGTGATTAATCACTGCAGAGATTGTAGAGCAGAACGATGAGGCTGATCTCTAATGTCAATTATCTGTATTACAAGTAATACAGTAATACAGTAATTCACCTTCGGGTGAAGGTGCTAAAATGGGGGAAGGCTAATTATAAAAATATTAGGCAGGAACTGAAGAATCTAGTTTGGGGGCGGATGTTTGAGGGTAAATCATAATCAAGCATGTGGGAAGCTTTCAAATGTCAGTTGATAGGAATTCAGAACCAGCATGTCCCTGTGAGGAAGCAGGATAAGTATGCCAAGTTTCAGTAACCTTGGGTAATGAGGGATATTGTGAGCTTAATCCGAAAGAAAAAGGAAACATTTGAATGTGCTGGAAGGCTGGGAACAGACAAACTCCTTGAGGAATATAAGGAAATTAGGAAATAACTTAAGCAAGGAGTCAGGGGGGCTAAAAGGGGTCACAAAAAGTCATTGGCAAATAGGGTTAAGGAAAATCCCAAGGTTTTTTTACAGGTATATAAAGAGCAAGAGGGTGGCCAGGGAAAAGGTTGGCCCACTCAAGGACAGGGGAGAGAATCTATGTGTGGAACCAGAGGAAATGGACGGGTATTAAATGAGTACTTAGCATCAGTATTCACAAAAGAGGATGACTTGGTGGATGATTAGTCTGAGGAAGGGTGTGTTGACAGTCTGGGTCACATTGAGATCAAAAAGGAGGAGGTGTTGGGCGTCTTGAAAAACATTACGATAGATAAGTCACTAAAGCCTGATGGGATCTATGCCAGAAACTTGAGGGAGGCAAAGGAGGAAATTTCTGGGGCCTTGGCAGAAATCTTTAATAATGATATGATAATCTTTTATTGTCACAAGTAGGCTTACATTAACACTGCAATGAAGTTACTGTGAAAAGCCCCTAGTCGCCACATTCCAGCACCTGTTCGAGTAGACAGAGGGATAATTCAGAATTCTCTCAGCCGGTACGGGAATTGAACCTGCACTGCTGGCTTTATTCTGCATTACAAGCCATCTAACCCACTGAGCTAAACCAGCATCCTTGTATCGTCATTGGCTGCAGATGAGGTCCCATAGGTCTGGAGAATAGCCACTGTTGCTCCTTTGTTTAGGAAGGATGTAATGTTCTTGTCAGATGGCCTTATTTATTACAAGAACACATAGTTAAAGCTATGAACGATTTATTGACATTAATGGTGTGGGTAAACTATACACAAGAGAACAGATGAAAAAAAACAGTAAAATCATACACAAGCAGCCTCTCTCTTTGATTTCCTCCAGCCAGTCTGAGGGGTCAGCTGACTTTAACATTCACTTATATACTAGTGGGACTCCCAGTGACCAGTCAGTGAATTAAAACACAACCATGCTCTCGCTACATCCCCTTTCCTTTGAAAGAATAAATTCATACATTATCATCAGTATATTTACATGAGATATCATGAGCCTAGAAGTCTAATAGTATGATTTTATTTCTTTTTAAAACTGGTTTAGCAACTGTACATTTATATCAAGAACAGCAAGTATAGTATTAGCAAATAGTCCAAATCTACAAATTGAGTCAATCAGGTTTTCTTCTGACTCTGGTTGATCTTCTCAAAGTTTGCCCTTGCTGCTCAGAACTTGTAGATTCAATGTTCTCCATGACATTCTCATGCTCAGGAACTTCTGAACAATCCTACACTGCAGCTGACGGTGATTCTGAAGTAGATTCATCACTTTGTTGTGAAAGTAGTCTCCGGTTTTCAAGAGTGCGCGATGATTTCTTCTTAAAACCAAACCATCCTCTGTCTGTACATTGTAGGAATGAAGTACTACTTCAAGTACAATGACTTATTTCGACCAATTGACTGAATCTTCTACTCTCACAATGTCATCACTACTCAGCGGTGGCAAAGTTCTAGACACTCGATCATAGAACTGCTTTTGTTTCTCTTTAATGTTTTGCATTTCTTGTAGTACCCCTGCATCCTCCTCCTTATTTACCAAGAATGGAAGTGTGGCAGCAACCTTCTATTCATGAATAACTCTGCTGGCGATCTACCATGTGACAATGGCGATGCACAATAACTCAATAGTGTGAGATATGGATCAGATTGGCTGTCCATTGCTTTCTTCACTAATTGCTTAACAATATGTACATCTTTTTCGGCTTTTACATTAACTTGAGGGTACAGCAGACTCGACGTGACGTGATTGAAATCATACGTGACTGTGAAATGTTGCCACTCTTTACAGCTAAAACAACTCCTGTCGTCACTCGCAATGACTTGCGGAATTCCGTGTCTAGGAGAAATTTAATTGGTATGCCGTATTACACTGCTTTCTGTTATGCTTGACAGTAGAGCCATTTCAGGATAGTTTGAAAACTAGTTTATGATCATCAAATGATCTTTTCCTTGTGGATGAAAGAGATCAATAGCTACTTTCTGCCAAGGTGTCGTAGGTAAATCAGATATTTTCAGAGATTCTCTTGTTTGCTTGAAACGATTCGTCTGACATGTGTCACAACAACTGACCATCCTGTCAATATCCTGGTTTATACCTGGCCAGTAAACAGAGCCACAAGCTCTCCATTTACATGTTTCAATCCCAAGATTACCTTGTGTATTCTCTCTAGTACATCCTTCCAATGAAGCACCACTCAATTAATGATACTGGGTTCAGATTTTATATTGTAGAACTCCATACATTGATCTCTGGGCCAGTGTGAGATGATGTTCCTCATCACCTCTTGAAGAGTTTGATCCTTCCTGGTCATTTCTTGGATCTCATGTAGTTTCGCATCTGATACTGGTAGTAGTGTGGATATAAGATTGACATGCAGATCTATATCCTCAGTAATCTCACCACCAACTTTGCATCGGCGCTCTCGATAATGCATCTGCGAAGAACATTTGCCTGGCGTGCAGACGAGATTGAAGCCATAGCGCTGTAACTTCATCATCAACCTCTGAATGCGCGAAACATCTGGCTGAGATTTTGTTTTGATGATGTCAACCAAAAGACGATGATCTGTCTCAAATGTGAAAGTTGGAACCCCAAAGACATAGTTGTGGAATTTCTCCAAACCTACAACTAACCCTCGGCATTCTTTTTCAATTTGAGCGTACCTCTGCTCTGTTGCCGCCATGGATCGTGATGCATACACGACTGGTTTCCAATCGCCATGCTCGAGTTGCAGAAGAATTGCTGCCAGACCATCTTTGGACGTGTCTGTTGACACTTTAATTTGTTTAGATGGGTCCCAAAATGTGAGAACTGGCATAGTCGTTGGTGAAGTCTTGAGCTTCTTCTGCTCTTTCTTATGTTGCTCAGGACTGTCAGAGGAAAAAAGCAGGATATAGATCAGTTGTACACTTGGGCGGAAAGATCGCAGATGGTCTCTAATCCAGATAAATGTGAGATAATGCATTTTGGAAGGACAGAAATACACAGTAAATAAGAGTATTGACAGGCAGAGGGATCTGGGAGTACAGGTCCACAGGCCCCTGAAAGTGGCAAGGCAGGCGGAGAAGGTTGTCCAGAAGGCATATGGTAAGCTTGCCTTCATGGGCTGGGGTATTGGCAAAGTCATGCTGCAACTGTATAGAACCTTAGTTAGGCCACACTTGGAATATAATGTTCAATTCTGGTCACCACACTACCAGAAGAATGTGGAGGATTTGGAGAGGGCACAAAAGAAGTTTACCAGGATGTTGCCTGGTATGGAGTGCATTAGCTGTGGGAGATGTTGGATAAACTCGGTTTGTTCTCACTGGAATGACGGAGGTTGAGGGGTGACCTGATAGAAGACTACAAAATCATAAGAGGCGTGAACAGAATGAATAGTCAGAAGCTTTTCCCAGGGTGGAAGAGTCAATTACTAGGAGACATATGTTTAAAGTGCAAGGGGCAAAGTTTAGAGATGTGCCAGGGAAGTTTTTTTACACAGAGGGTAGTGGGTGTCGGGAACTTGCTGCCAGAGAAGGTGGTGGAAGCAGAAACGATAGTGACATTTAAGGGGTATCTTGACAGACACATAAATAGGGTGGGAATAGAGGGATACGAACCCCAAAAATGTAGAAGGTTTTAGGTTAGTCGGGCAGCATGCTCGGCACAGGCTTGGAGGGCCGAAGGGCCTGTTCCTGTGCTGTACCTTTCTTTGTTCTTTGTTATGTTTTTCAGCCTTGGAAGAAGCTCTGTAAGAAGGCATCTCCTATAGGTGTATAAGATAAAACGAAAAAAGTAAATCTGCAAAATGAAGATGAATTAAATCGAAAGAGTAGGACAAGGGCCCAAACTCATCATTGGTAAAATTGGGACTTACGTTTATCTTCACGCAAAAGAGTGTTCGACAAATGGAATGAGCTAATTGAATAGAGGAGGGAAACCCCTTTAAGAAATAATTAGATGGTACAATGGAGGGAAGGGTGAGAGAACTTCATGTCTTACCAGATGGGTGAACTATAAGGACCTAATTCCCTTCCTCATCTATAATTAACCTGAGTGAAAACATTGTGGCCTCGTGTTCCAGTTCAAGCATTGAGTGTGGAACCCCAAAAATACAGCACTCAGGGGGTTTGGTTGAAATATTCAGGCAGATGTGAAAATTCGGTGGCAGATTTTGCGGAGGGACAATTCCCCTGATGACTACCCTTAATTTACACTGCCAGAAACAGATCCAAATAAATCTATCACCTTGATTGCTGTTTGTAGTCTATTGCAATGTACCTATACAGCAATAGCAACTACACAACAAAAATATATATTTTTAAAATTTAAATTACCCAATTAATATTTTTCCAATTAAGGGGCAATTTAGCATGGCCAATCCACCTACCCTGCGCATCTTTGAGTTGTGGGACTCACACAGACACGGGGAGAATGTGCAAACTCCACACAGACAGTGACCCAGAGCTGGGTTCAAACCTGGGACCTCGGCCACAACAAAAATTATTAACTGGCTTTGATGTATTTTGGCTTGTGCTGAAGATATGGCCATGTTTCACTGTAAGTGTGTGTACATAAGATAAAGAAATGGGCACATTTACTGTCCGTTCATGCCTATGAAGGACAATCTAATGGTTGGGTATGATTTTTAAACTATGAACAAATGATGGAATGACAGTCTTGTGACAAAATAATTCTTTTTAATCATCATCATCACATCAAATTGTTGGCCAACCAAAACATAGTTTGGCAGGCTCTTTTCCTGAAAGACTAGGAACCCGATCTACTGGCCACATTGCAGCTGGAAGTCAGTCTGTCCTGACACAACGTGGCCGGTAGATGCCTGGGGACCTGCTCCTGGCTTGTTAGGCCTCACGAGAACTAACACAATCTGTCGAGATGTCGCGATGTGACAATGAGCGGGATCGCTTTTTGGGAAATCTGCATATCAGTGTGACACAACTATTCTCAATGTAATATGCACTTCCCTTGAGGTAACCGAGGCATTGGTGTCTAACCCCTTTGCCTTGGAGACCTTGGGCCAGTGCCATTCAGTCTTGGTCCCCACAAATGGGGGGCAGATGGGATAGCACAAGTGGGGGTCTCCCAGGAGGTTGGAGGCTCCCAGGGGGTTGGAGACCCCCAGATTCATGCCCTCTTGGCACTGCTGGTGCTGCCTGGGCACCCTGGCTCTGCCAGCCTGGCACTCTGGCAGTGCCACCTGGGGTGCCAGCATGACACCGCCAAGGTGCCCAGGTGTCACTTCCAGTTGGCAGGGGCACTGCCAAGGTACCAAGCTGGCATTTTTAACTGATGGGAATCAGGCCTGGGTGTGCCACTTTCACGTGAGGTGGAGTGCAGGGGGCCCCGAGGACTCCCTTATAGGTGAGTTGGGGCTTTGAAAGGGGGTTCGGGGCTTGTATTGGTGGGGGGGGGGTTGAGAGATTGGGACACCGTTTAACAATGTCAGCCCAAACGCTCCCTGCCCTGAGGTGTTCTGGCGAGCTGGGCTCTTCAGTGCAGGAAATGGGAGAAAGTGCAGCCTCGGCCGCATGTTCCCCACTGAGGCCCATTTTCTAACCGGAGTTGTGTTAGATAGCCTTGTCTTTCTCGGCGCTGCGAACACCGAAAAACACTCGGCTAAATGCGCTCGCTATAGGACTCTGTTGCCATTTGGTTAGATCAGGCCCTTGACCTCGATAATACAATGACACCAGATTCTTCTTTTTTTTTTAATTTAGAGTACCAATTCATTTTTTCCAATTAAGGGGCAATATATTAAGGGTTGGGCCAGGGACCCCAGTTCAACCAGTACTCACCGCTCTAGTGCCCCCCCCCCCCAACCCGCTCCCACCCCCCCCCCCCCCCCCCCCCCCCCCCACCTCAGCTACACCAAGTGTTCGGTGGGACCATGTGATGGAATGGCCAGCTCACATGCAGGGATCACTCAGGTGGGTGGTGGGAAGTGCTACTTCCATGGGCAGGAGTCAGACATTGTCAAATGATGTGGCGCACCAGAGCTTATCACAGAGTGGGTTGTTATCATCCCCATCCCATGGACTTGGGCCTCAACCCATAGCGAGGCAGGTAGGCATCATGGAGGGTCTTGTGAGGGGGGGTGACACATTGAGTGTGATCAGGGCAGCACGGTAGCATGGTGGTTAGCATAAATACTTCACAGCTCCAGGGTCCCCGGTTCGGTTCCCGGCTGGGTCACTGTCTGTGCGGAGTCTGCACGTCCTCCCCGTGTGTGCGTGGGTTCCCTCCGGGCGCTCCGGTTTCCTCCCACAGTCCAAAGATGTGCGGGTTAGGTGGATTGGCCATGTTAAATTGCCCGTAGTGTCCTAAAAGTAAGGTTAAGGGGGGGTTGTAGGGTTACGGGTATAGGGTGGATACGTGGGTTTGAGTAGGGTGATCATTGCTCGGCACAACATCGAGGGCCGAAGGGCCTGTTCTGTGCTGTACTGTTCTATGTTCTATGTTCTATGTGAGGAGGTGGGAAGCGGGATGTGGGGGTGGGATGGGGTGTGGGATGGAGTTGGTGGTGTGGGGGGTGGAGTTTGAGGGTGGTGGGCTGGAGGGTGGGGTTGGGGTGTGGGGTTGTTGGGGTGGGGGGTGAGGGATGGGGGACGGGGGGTGGCCGGGTCGGTGCACCCATACAGCCGGAGTCACTCTGCACAACCAGGGGCCACAGTGAGCGATCAGTGTAATGCAGCAAGATGGTTGCCTTGCAGGTCACGGCAATGGTGGTTCGTGGCTGGTCGCCTCGGTCCAATGGGGGTCAACCCGACCCCACGGCCCATCCCTGGTCACCCACATTACCCCCCCGCTGCACCCCCCAGCCCTAGCAGTTCCGACAGCCCATGGCCACGCCTCTACATGTCCTACCTCCTCTCCCTTCCCAGCCATGGTGCCTGTTTCCAAAATTTTCAAATCACAAGTGAAACACACCATGGTAAATTGGTGAACAACCCTGGAGGGTCATAATATATTTAGTTTCTTGGACAATTGAAATTCACACAGCTGATGCGTTAAGTAAAATAAAACATTTACACAAAGCACCACCTGTGAGTCCCATCTGACACGTTAGCCTGCAACCAGTCACATTGTTTCATACCAACCTGAGAAAGACTGCAGAATCCTAATAGTTTGTTTTGTAATGACAATTAAGCTTGATTGCACATTAAATTACAGCTCATAACCTTTTCTTTTGTTCCGTTTAATGATATAACCTGATGCTGAGTGAATCCTAATCAGCTGCATGTTTACATAAACTCTTGTGTTAAAACTGACTGGAGGGAGAGATCCACCTTGTCTGGGAATGACTAGAGCCAGACTTCCCAGAACCTGAAATGAAAAATGAAAATCGCTTATTGTCACAAGTAGGCTTCAATGAAGTTACTGTGAAAAAGCCCCTAGTCGCCACATTCCGGCGCCTGTTCGGGGAGGCTGGTACGGGAACATGAACGTGGCATCACAACATTATGAAATGCTTGTAACAGAAGGAACCTGTTATAAGCATTCCAGGAGGAATGCTTAACACAACTGCTTAGAGGTGAAAATATTCACACGAAGGCCTGAGTATAAGTTTAAAAAAAAGTTTATTATGTCAGAATTCTGGGAGAGAAGGTCAGAGACTCCGCAGCCTATTGATTGCACCTTTTCTCACTTGAGCTGAGGCTCACACGGGTTAATATACAGATTCAAAGCAAAATCAGTTTGTAATCTCATTTACAAACAGCCAATCACCTTTATTGTGTCACAATTCATTACATGCAGTCAATCAATTTTCTTAGCATCCCAGTTATCACATATATGGTTAAAGTGGGTGTTGTCTTACCCGCCCCTAATTTCATACAGAAGTCATTCAAAACTAACATAATGATGTCCTGTCTGCAACTGGAGTCCTTGAGCTTTATCAAGGACACATAGCATTTCTTGTTCTGGGAAGCTGTTATCAGTGGCTGTTGGGATACTCCCTATACATACCCACGGTTGGTTCTCATGAGACAGTTTACAGGGAATGTGTCTTGTTCAGCCATTATGTGTCTTTAATATCACAAAATAGCGAACAGCCATCTTGTGTCTTTCTGATATTAACAAGCGTTGTGTATACACTATCTATTTCTACAAATTGCCTCTTTTAAACAGGCATCTAAGCCAATGAGTACCATTTTATCTCATGAGAACTATTCAAAAGTAATATAGGAGCACAAATGTAGTTACAGGGCCACCCATAATTTATATCATAGTCCAGTATCACAAAATGCCCTCCAACACAACTGACCAGCCACGAGCCATAACTCTTGATGCAGATAGTTATTTGACTCGAATGCTAAGGACTCCAGCTGCCGATTTAAGTTCTCGCTGCATTTTTGAAAAAAATCAAGAGGTTTGTCTTCTTAGGGCTGGATTCTCTGATTTTCAGGCTATGTCCTGACGCTGGCATGGGAACAGTGGCCTTTTACGACCGAAAATTTGGCGCAAAAAGGCCACCGATCCTCCGTTTGGGGGGGGGGGGGGGGGCTAGCATGCAGGCAGCATAGAACACCTGGCTCTAGCTGCCAATATGGCCAGAGAATTGCCAGGTCTATGGTCACACATGGGCACAGCGGCGGCCTGCAGTGTCCGCGCCGTGCAACATGGTGCCAACCACGCGCGGATCCGGCCTGACAAATAGTGCCCCCCCCCCCTTTGGCCAGCTCACGACCCCGGACCACCCCCAACATTGCTCCCAGCGCCTGCCTAAATCCCCCTTGCCCGCTGATTGGCCCTCCCCCAACTGTGACGACGCTGGATGGAGCCACCACGCCAGGTTCCCGACAAGTAATACCGTGCCGTCGGGAAGTAATACCCACGCTGTAGGGAACTTAGCCAGTTGGGGGCGGAGCATCGTGGGGAGAGCCTCAGGCAACGTCCTGAGGCCGTCAATATGACGTGCGGCGTACCACTAGAGTACACCACTTTGGGGGTAGCGGATCATCGCGAAAGCGGCCCAGCCCCCGATTTCCGCGTGATCTTTGATTCTATGGCCGATCGACGAACGCGATTTGGCATCGACGACCGAAGAATCCCACCCTTAGTCCTCAAATGCCTTTGAAATTTTTAAGGTTTTTAACTTTCATTTGCCAGTACTTCCCTGTATATATTATACATTGGTTTTGCATCCTGATTTGCATTGGTACAATTAACAAAGTCATACCTCTAGAAATCACCTTTACACTGCTTTGTTCCTGATTTCATTTTTTCCTTTGTTTAAAATGTTCCGTTTTTAGTTCCTCACAGTCCTGTTGCCTTGTTGACTCGCAGCTAGAAAATGGAGAATCTCTCTCCCATGAGTTCACACCAAAATAACATGACATTCGCAGATGCGGTCGGCTCATGGCCTTCTCTCTGCTGCCCCTTCTGTCCAGAAGTCTGCATCGTTCTATTTATAAGCCTGTGACAGACGGCATCCTCACTCTAAAAGTCAGTCGCGGCTGACATTCTCAATTTAAAAGCTGATTGTGGTGGTTGGGCACTTCTCCCGCGATTGCGAACGCCGCGACCGATCATCCGCGACCCTTCTGACACCCGCCCAAGACCCACTAGCAGGTTGTGGCTGGCAGTTTGAAAAACCTTGGTGCACAGTACACTTGAACAAGAGGCCAGCTTCCAAAGGCATGAGAACTGCAAACAATGGCCTCAATCGCCTAATTTTATTCTATTGACCATTAACTGCCGCTTCCTCTCTTCTCCAATCTCTGCTAACTGGGGAAATCTCACAGGAAGGTAGCTAATTGCCTGTTAACTGGTTGACCAGTCATTCAGAACATTATATTCCACTTGATCATTGGGGCATTTGTGCCAGTCCTGTGCACTGACGTCCCCCAAAGACATGAAGTTATCCAAAACTCTGCCCATGTCCATAGCTGCACCAAATCACCCCTGTGCCCACTGACATGTATTAGCTCCCCCTTCTGTTTTAATAACATCTCCATTTTAAAATTCTCATCCTTGTATTCAAATCCCACTGTTGCCTGGCCCTGTCCTATCTCTGCAATCTCTTCCAGCCCCACAACCTGCTTCTCTGACCAAGCTTCTGGTAATCTGCTGTGCTTCTGTTGGGATTCAATAATAGTAAATTCCCTCTTTTGAAAAAAAGAGAAACGTAAAAGCAAGATAATAGCGTAATTTAGTAAACACTGTTCAGAATGATAATTAGTTGGTAGCTAATCATTACAATGTCTGGTATATTCAATAGATTGCTCGACCCTCAGAAATCGTTTCTTCATTCCTATTGTTTTTTGAGCTCACGTCACTCAGTATTTTTCCTTTTCGTGAAGCATTCCGATGTAATGTGACAAGCCTGATGACTATTATCTATTTTAATTGAAAGTCCCTCCTCCTGTAGTTCAGCAGCTGGTGAAAACTGGACACTGTACAAACATTCTTTATGTGTAGGTTTCCTTTGCTATCAAATGATTTCCTTCCCTTTTCACACCTGCTGAACATCCTCCTTCCAGGAGCCAGGAGAAACAGCTGACGCACCAGAGCATCCTTGTTACATCTCTGCTTCTAATATTTACTCGTCGTCACTTGGGGGAAGACTCCTGCCCACTGTTTGGCTATAATGTTGAGACAGTGACCCCAGGGAAACATGTATCAAACTCTTGTGCATCACTGCTCAGACACACAGGACGCGATTCTCCGAAATGGAGACAGTGTTTCACAACGGCACGAAACGGGCGTGGGCACTACCGATTCTGGCCCACACAGAAGGCCAGCATGGTGCTGGAGCAGTTCATGCCGCTCCAGCCTCCCTTCCTGGTGCCAAGTAGGCGCCACGCCAACCCGCACATACGCAGTTGGGCCGCACCAACCCACGCATGCACAGCTGCGCCGTGCCAACCTGCGTATGCGCAGCTGCGCCGTGCCAACCTGCGTATGAGCAGGGGACTTCCTCAGCGCGCCAGCCATGACTCAACATGGCGGGGAGAGTTCATGGGCCGACCGCGTAATAAAATAGGGCCGGGGCTGGAGAGGCCGGCCCGCTGATCGGTGGGCCCCGATCGCGGGCCAGACCCCATCGGAGGCCCCACCCCCCACCAGGTGAAGGAACGCTTTTCCCTGCCCCACAGGCCGCCCCCCGACCCTTCGCGCAGAATTCCCGCCGGCAGCTACCAGGTTTGAACGGCGCTGGCGAGACTCTGCCGTTTCCGTGTGGCCGCTCGGCCCATCAAGGCCGGAGAATCGGCGGCCCGGCTGCGGACAGCAGCCCGCGACCGGCGCCGTGCCAAAAGCGCCGGCGCAAATGGTGCCAATTCTCCGCTCCTTGGAGAATCGCCTTCCGGTGTCAGACCGGCGCGCGGGAAAAAAATGGCGCGAACGGCGATTCTTCCATATGGCGCGGCATGGGAGAATCGCGCCCACAATTTGTACATTTCAGATAATCATTGCAACATTTGCAAACACCAAATTCAAATTTGGGCCAAGTGACTGAACAAGCGAAACTCAAACAACTTTTGATTTTTTTTTTTGTTTCCCTGTTCAGCTTGCCATCATTGAGAGAGAAGAGGTCTATTTGAACCACTGAAATAAGAAATTAAAGATAATTGGAACACTGCTACCATTTCTTTGATGTGAAAGAAAGCATGACTTCTATCAATTCAAATGTAAGATTCTGTGTTGCTGCCTTTCAATACCAACAAAGCCACAGACACAGTCTTGAGATGATTCAGACATCAGCAATCACTGGTATCGTGTTTCAATATGAAATGGACTTGCAGACTTACATTATATTTTTTTAAAACACAAAAAGCTGCAAAAAGTGACAGGCAAGCATCACCTGATATCTTTACTGGCATGAAACACTGTCTTGTCTCAAAAAGCAACAACAGGATCTGTCCAGATTGATGTTGGCCCAAGTCTTTTCCTGGAATTAATTGAGAAGGGTAATTTCAAACCAAATGGGCCATTTAGATACAAAGAGACTAGCTGCCTGAAATCCTCTTGTGTGAAAGCCACAACGCAGAATTCATAATCCACTGCTGCCTCACGGCGTCGAGGACCCGGGTTCAATTCCAGCCCCGAGTCACTGTCCGTGTGGAGTTTTCAGATTCTTCCCGTGTCTGCGTGGGCCTCACCCCCACAACCCAAAGATGTCAGGGTACATGAATTGGCCAAGCTAAATTGCCCCTCAATTGGAAAAATAAATGTTTATTAAAAAAAGGATTCATAATCAACTTAGTCACCCATTTTATTTGGAATGGACTTGTAGCAGGTCGCAGGATAAGCCGGCCGAGTTTATTGCCTGATTTTAAACTACATGTAGCTGTTCTGCAAAGTCAGATACTGCAGACAACTAATGAGCCAACGGAACGTCAGCTAAGCAGCCAGTGTAATAAAGAGCAATACCTTAAAAGAGAGATAATGGGCGCGATTCTCCGCTGCCCTCGACGGGTCGGAGAATAGCGGGAGGGCGTCCCCGACATTTTTCCCGCCCTCCCGCTATTCTCCCCCCCCACCCCCACGACTGCCCCACGACACGAATCGCTGCTCGCCGTTTTTTACGGCGAAAGCGATTCTCCCCAGACCGATGGGCCGAGTTCCCAGGCCTTTACGGCCGTTTTTACGGCAGCAAACACACCTGCTTGCTGCCGTCGTAAAAACGGCCGCAACATGCCCGTTCTGGGCATCCAGGACCCCGATTGGCACGGCAGTACCACGGCCGTGCCAAGGGGGGCATGGGCCCGCAATCGGTGGGCACGTACGTAACGGACGCACTCTTTCTCCCTCCGCCGTCCCGCAGGATCAGTCCGCGGGGCGGCCGAGGGAGATGACGGCCCCGCGCATGCGCGGGTTGGAGCCGTCCAATCCGCGCATGCGCGGCTGACGTCATCGTGCGCGTCAGCCGGCGTGACGCATGGCGCGCGGACTTAGCGACGGTCGCTAAGGCCGCGATGTCGTGGTTCATGGGGCCCCGCTGCTAGTCCCGCCCGGGGGGGAGAATCGGGTCCCAGGAGGGGGCGCGGAGGCTGCCGTGAAACACGGGCAGTTTCACGGCAGCCTTTACAACACGCCGCATTTGCGGAGAATCGCGCCCAATGTCTCTTCCCAACCTGTTCAAACTTCAAGTTCAGATGAGAACCAACCTCCTAGAAATTCTACTGCAAGAAGTTTTGCAGCTAACTAAAATTCCTCTGTTTTACAAGGTGTTCATTCCAACCAAAGCATCGGCTCACCTAAGAAACTGCAGGCCTACCATGAAAGAGAGACTGAGACAACCACATATTGTAATGGTATGGTTTAGTTTTAATTCCCTCACCTGTATCTAAACTTTGTGTGAGTGATAATATGGGTAAGTCGAGTGAAATGTTGCACTTAAACATCTGGAACAAATGTATGATAATAAATACACTTCTTTATTGATAAATTCATAAAAAGCTTCTTGTGGTGTTATTTAATTGGGTACAATCACTCTGAGAGAAAGAGAATGCACATACCCTCCAAAACTCGCTGATTACGGGAAATAAATCCTGTCAGTGACACTGGGTAGGAAGGGAACAAGTTGGCCTGGATTCCTGATTGTTACCCCAGTGACTCCTGTTGTATGTCAACATTGATGGCAAAGGGCAGCACGGTGGTGCAGTGGGTTAGCCCTGCTGCCTCACAGCTCCGAGGTCCCAGGTTCGATCCCTGCTCTGCGTCACTGTCCGTGTGGAGTTTGCACATTCTCCCCGTGTTTGCGTGGGTTTCGCCCCCATGTGGTAGTATGATTAGGGGTATTACGGTACCTGGGAGTGTGACCTGCCATTGGTGCAGAGGACTCGCTGCCCATTGGCCCAGGTATCGTGTGCCTCTTATCCCTATTGGCTAAGAGGAAGGTAGCTCCGCCTACGAGGCGGGGAATGAGAACCCGTGTTCCCCGGCAGCCAGCCATTTTCCTGTACATCTGCTGCCGGGCTCACTTCTTGCTAATTAAAGTCTTTCGTTCGGACTTCACCTACATTTCGTGTCCATTGATTGTGCATCAATTTAATTAGCAAAATTCTAAAGGATGGAGCTTCGCATCAAGCCGGAGTGTCTTCGACTCAGCCCACGCGCAGCAAATGCAACTGCAGCATTTAAGCACTGGCTAGCTTGCTTCAATAGCTACCTGAGTACAGCCGCAAATGTCCCGACGATGGAACAGAAATTGCACATCCTCCACTCGTGTGTCGGCACCGCCGTGTACATGCTCATAGAGGACACGACAGACTACGACGCAGCCATGGACTTACTTAAAGGACATTTCATACGGCCGGTGAACCAAGTCTACGCTCGGCACTTACTAGCCACGAGGCAGCAAATACCTGGTGAGTCTCTGGACGAATTTTACCGTGCCGTCCTCGTGCTGGGGAGGAACTGCGGCTGCCCACAGGTTTCTGCTGCCAAGCATACCGAACTTCTGATCAGAGACGCCTTCGATGCAGATATGCAGTCCTCGCAGATCCGCCAAAGACTTTTAGAGCGAGAGACTTTAAGCCTCATGGAGGCAAGGGCCCTCGCCTCCTCCCTAGACGTTGTTAATCGGAATGCTCACGCGTACGCCCCCGACTGCGCGGTGGCCCCCTGGGCAGCGTGGAATGCAACCTCCCTCACCCCCACGGACTCGGACACCCACCCATGCCTCCGCCGCAGGGCACCCCAATAAACCCACGGGGCCCCGCTGCTATTTCTGTGGCCAGGCAAAGCACCCCCGCCAGCGCTGCCCGGCCCGCACCGCAACCTGCAAGGGCTGCGGCAAGAAGGGCCACTTTGTGGCCTTTTGCCAATCCAAAGCGGTCGCTGCGTTCCCGAGCAGCGACCGCGGGTCCTCCTCCCCGCTCTCCTCAGGGGTCCCGTGCGGGCCGCGGACCTCGCCACGATCCCCGGGCGCCACCATTTTGGGCCCCCGACTCCACGTGCGATCCCAGGTGCTACCATTTTGTCCACCCCCCACCATGTGCTGCCGACGGGCGCCGCCATCTTGGACCGGCACCGAGGATCTTGCAGGTGACTACTCCGTGCCTGATGACGACTCTGAGTTTCTGCCACGACTCGCCTCAGTCACATTGGACCAGTCGCGGCCTCGCACTCTATCCACAGCGACCACGAAGATCCTCCTCAATGGCCACGAGACAAGCTACCTGCTGGACTCCAGGAGCACAGAGAGTTTCGTCCAATCCACCACGGTAAGACGCTGCGCTCTTCTTGTTTACCCAGTCAAACAAAAAATTGCTCTGGCCTCCGGTTCGCACTCGGTACAGATCACGGGTGCTGCATAGCGGACCTCACGGTCCAGGGGAGGGAGTTTAAAAATTACCAGCTCTTCGTCCTTCCTCACCTCTGCGCGCAGCACTCCTGGGGTTAGATTTCCAGTGTAACCTCCAGAGCTTAACTTTCAAATTCGGCGGCCCTATGCCCCCCCTTACTGTCTGCAGCCTCGCGTCCCTCAAAGTCGATCCCCCGTCCTTGTTTGCAAACCTCACCCCGGATTGCAAACCCGTCGCCACCAGGAGCAGACGGTACAGTGCCCAGGACCGGACCTTCATCCGGTCCGAGGTCCAATGGCTTCTGAAGGAAGGGGTCATCGAGGCTAGCAACAGCCTCTGGCGAGCACAAGTGCTGGTGGTAAAGACCGAGGAGAAGAATAGGATGGTCATAGACTACAGTCAGACCATCAACAGGTTTACGCAGCTGGACGCGTACCCTCTCCCACGTATATCTGACCTGGTCAACAGGATCGCGCAGTACAAGGTCTTCTCCACGGTGGACCTCAAGTCCGCCTACCATCAGCTCCCCAACCACGCGAGTAACCGAACGTACACTGCGTTCGAGGCCGATGGGCGACTCTACCACTTTGTAAGGGTTCCCTTCGGTGTCACAAACGGGGTCTCGGTCTTCCAACGAGAGATGGACCGAATGGTCGACCAATACGGTTTACGGGCAACCTTCTTGTATCTTGATAACGTCACCATCTGCAGCCACGATCAGCAGGACCACGACACCAACCTCTGAAAATTCCTCCGAACCGCAAAACTCCTTAATCTGAACTACAACAAGGACAAATGCATGTTTAGCACCGACCGTCTAGCCATCCCGGCTATGTAGTGCGTAACGGAGTGATAGGCCCTGACCTGCAACGCATGCGACCCCTGATGGAGCTCCCCCTTCCCAACTCCCCCAAAGCCCTCAAGCGCTGTTTGGGTTTCTTTTCATATTACGCCCAGTGGGTCCCCAATTACGCAGACAAAGCCCATTCTCTCATCCAATCAGCCACGTTCCCCCTGTCGATGGAGGCCCGCCAGGCCTTTAGCCGCATCAAAGCAGATATTGCAAAGGCCACGATGCGAACTATCGATGAGTCCCTCCCCTTCCAGGTCGAGAGCGACACGTCCGACGTAGCTCTGGCGGCCACCCTCAACCAAGCGGGCAGACCCGTGGCCTTCTTCTCCCGTACCCTCCACGCTTCCGAAATCCGCCACTCTTCGGTCGAGAAGGAAGCACAGGCCATAGTAGAAGCTGTGCGACATTGGAGGCACTATCTGGCCGGCAGGAGGTTCACCCTCCTCACAGACCAATGGTCAGTAGCCTTCATGTTCGACAATGCACAGAGGCGCAAGATAAAGAACGACAAGATCTTGCGGTGGAGGATCGAACTGTCCACCTACAACTATGACATCTTGTATCGTCCTGGGAAGCTGAACGAGCCTCCCGATGCCCTGTCCCGCGGCACCTGTGCCAACGCACAAGTGGACCGCCTTCGAACCCTGCACGCGGATCTCTGCCACCCGGGGGTCACCCGCTTCTTCCATTTTATAAAGACCCGCAACCTGCCCTACTCCATTGAGGAGGTCAGGACAGTAACTAGGGAATGCCACATCTGCGCGGAGTGCAAACCGCACTTCTACCACCCCGAACAAGGACATCTGATAAAGGCTTCCCGCCCTTTTGAACGTCTCAGCATGGACTTCAAAGGTCCCCTCACCTCTACCAACCGCAACACGTACTTCCTCAATGTGATTGACGAGTACTCCCGCTTCCCGTTCGCCATCCCCTGCCCCAACATGACCACACCCACCATCATTAAAGCCCTACACACCATTTTCTCTCTGTTCGGAATCCCCGCTTACATTCATAGCGATATGGGGTCCTCCTTTATGAGTGACGAGCTGTGTCAATTCCTGCTCAGCAGGGGCATCACCTCCAGCAGGACGACCAGTTACAACCCCAGGGGTAACGGACAAGTCGAGAGGGAGAACGTTACGGTCTGGAAGACCATCCTGCTGGCCCTACGGTCCAGAAATCTCCCAGTCTCCCACTGGCAAGAGGTCCTCCCAGACGCCCTCCATTCTATCCGGTCACTCCTCCGTACCTCCACTAACCAAACGCCTCACGAACACCTTCTTGTTTTTCCCAGGAAGTCTTCCTCAGGGACCCCACTCCCGACCTGGCTGGCTACCCCCGGGCCCATCCTGCTCCGGAAACATGTGCGGGTGCACAAGTCGGACCCGTTGGTCGAGAGGTTCCAGCTGCTCCACGTGAACCCGCAGTACGCGTATGTGGAGTATCCCGACGGCCGACAGGACACGGTCTCCCTACGGGACCTGGCACCCGCCGGATCCCGGCCACCCCCCTGATGCCAGCCCCCCCAACACCCCCCCAACGCCAACTGCCCCCTGGCAGGCGCGCCCCCTCCCCCCCCACCGGCCCCACCGACACCTACACACACGCTGCCTAATGGACAGGATGACCCTCCCCCGGCCTGGCCCCTGCTAACGCCGAATAGGGGTACGGACACAGCCGCAAGAACAGGATCATCGCTCCTGGAGTCACGGACGACCACTACTCCAACGTCTCCGGCACAGCTCCGCAGGTCGCACAGGACGTCCAAGGCACCCGATCGGCTGATCGAATCCATGTGAACTGTTGATGGACTCTTGTTTTTGCTTGTTCTCTATTTTTTTCCATTCTCCAAACTGTACATAGTTACTGTGTTTTGACTCAACCCTGTAAATAGTTGCGGGCCAGTGGGCAGCCAACAGTGAAAAGGTACGATCCAACATCTCTAGTCATACTACCAGTCTCTTATATACTCGCATGGGACAACCCCCCCCCCCCCCCTCCATGTCCGCATTCCCCTTATGCCCCCCCCCCCACCCCCGGTTCCTTTCTCAACAAGGGGTGAATGTGATAGTATGACTAGGGGTATTACGGTACCTGGGAGTGTGAGCTGCCATTGGTGCAGAGGACTCACTGCCCATTGGCCCAGGTATCGTGTGCCGCTTATCCCTATTGGCTAAGAGGAAGGTAGCTCCGCCTACGAGGTGGGGTATAAGAACCCGTGTTCCCCGGCAGCCAGCCATTTTCCTGTACGTCTGCTGCCGGGCTCACTTCTTGCTAATTAAAGCCTTTCGTTCGGACTTCACCTACGTTTCATGCCCATTGATTGTGCATCACTCCACAACCCAAAGATGTGCAGGATAGGTGGATTGGCCACACTAAATTGCACCTTAATTGGAAAAAATGAATTGGGTACTCTAAATTTATTGTTTAAAAAAAGCATTGATGGCAACAAGATTGGTCTTGACTACAGAGTCCTTTTAGTTGAATAACCAATCAACACCAATGGTCTTGACTCATTTGCTTGGACAAGGTACATCAGGGTGCTTGGTGTCTATTAAGCAATACTCCAACATGGTGGGATGGAAGTATTGTTTAAATATTGTTTAAAAAGCTGCCACAACTATTCCTGCATAATATTGCAGTTTGTCACCTTATCATTTTCTCAAGAATCAAAGTGAGCTGCCAATAAATGAAACTTACAGCATGCTGCCCTAAAGTCATTAATTCAGCGTTACAATAGGTGCTAAAGATCCCATGGTGTTTTTCAAAGAAAGAAGGAGTTTTGCCTGATTATATCCTGGCCAATATCTCCCCATCAATCAGTGGCACCAACACTATACTGTTTTTTAGCTGACTGCTATTAGTGGAGCACAGACAGAGCAGTATAGCTCAATAGCAAACCACATGGTGCATGTAGCTATGCAATCATGAAGGAGCTGAAGGTCGCAAATAATCTCAAATAATTTTCCATACAATCTATCAAGGTTTTGTGACGTTCAACATCTCAAATATTATTAATTTAAACCAAGCTAAAATGGGATTATATAAAGTAAATCTCTTGCTTTCATGTAACACAACGCATTAGTCACCACAATTGTACGGTGTTTCTGTTTTTTGATTACTGTTGTTTCTTCTTCGCTCAAGGATTTAGAAGCTTACTGGGATTTTAATAGAATCATCCAATCAATGGGTATGTTACTTGGGAAGTAATCCTTCAGTGGCACGTATCAAACTGAGTAACTTGCATTAATGTCCCCCTTCTTAATGTTCTCCCGCATTTATAATCTTGACTGTTGCTCTAATTGGAGAGTTTGCAGATATTCTGAACAAAGAAATAGGTTTCCTATTGTGAGCTGGAGAAGCTTATTTTTGTTTTTTGCATTGCCTAGCTTATGCCCCTGCTCTCTCCTGCTGGGGTATGTTAATTGTATATCAATTATGCTTAATTATATACACGTGGAAGTCATTAATTGGGGTCTCATTTGAGCAGATCTAAAAAGGCACTGACTGAAACTGGGTGGTGGGAGAGTTCTGAAGGTTATGCTCGGAATGTTTCACTGCAAATAAATGATAGAAACAAAAAGGAGAGCAGGAAAATGGTGGCAGCTGTTTCTCAGTTGGCAGCACTCTTGCCTCTACCTTTCTGGGTTCAAATCCCACAGATAAAAATCATAGCTAACATTCCAGTGCAGTCCGGAGTGGGTGCTGCACTGTTGGAAGTGTGGCCTTTTGGATGAAAGATTAAAGTGAGGTTCAATCTCAGGTAGATGTGAAAGGTCCCATGGTAATATTTTGAAGAAGAGCTGAGGAGTTCTCCCCAGTGTCTTGACCAATATTCATCCCTCAATCAACATCACAAAAATAGATTATTTGGACAATATCATATCACCGATTGTGGGAGTTTGCTGTGCACAAATTTCTTGCTACATTGCCTATGTTGTAACATTTGCAAATAATACTTAATTGGCTGTAATGCAATTTGAGTAGTTGCGATTGCAGTTGGTGTTACAAATGGACAGGAAGATCCCAGAATGGAATCCTGGCTCAAAAGACTATGGGTGAAATTCTCCGACCACACGCAGGGTTGGAGAATCGGCCGGCAGCGGCGTTAATCCCGCTCCCGCCGGGTTTTTTATTCTCCGACCGGCCAAAAAACCGGCGTTGTGCAAATCCCGCCGGCAGCCTCTGAAAACAGCTGGCGCCGGCGGGATTTCATTATATTTTTCTTTCACCAAATCTCCGGCCCGGATGGGCCGAAGTCCCGCCGACGTGGCCATAGGTCACATCGGCGAAAAACAGAGTAGCTTTAAAACGGCGTCAACCATTGATGATGGTTGACGCCGTTCAGTGTCCAAGGGCGAGTGCAGGGGGGGGGGGTGTTGCGGCGTTGGGGGGGGTTTGCGGCGTTGGGGGGGGGTTGCGGCGTTGGGGGGGTTGCGGCATTGGGGGGGGGTTGCGGCGTTGGGGGTTGCGGCGTTGGGGGGGGTTGCGGCGTTGGGGATGGGTTTGCGGCGTTGGGGGGGTTGCGGCGTTGGAGGGGGGGTTGCGGCGTTGGGGGGGGTTGCGGCGTTGGAGGGGTGGGTTGCGGCGTTGGGGGGGTTGCGGCGTTCGGGGGGGTTGCGGCGTTGGAGGGGTGGGTTGCGGCGTTGGGGGGGGTTGCGGCGTTGGGGGGGGTTGCGGCTTTGGGGGGGTTGCGGCATTGGGGGGTTTGCGGCATTGGGGGGGGTTGCGGCGTTGGGGGGTTGCGGCATTGGGGGGGTTGCGGCGTTGGGGAGGGGGTTGCGGCGTTGGGGGGGTTGCGGCATTCGGGGGGGTTGCGGCGTTGGAGGGGGGGTTGCGGCGTTGGGGAGGGGGTTGCGGCGTTGGGGATGGGGTTGCGGCGTTGGGGGGTTGCGGCGTTTGGTGGGGGGTTGCGGCGTTTGGTGGGGGGGTTGCGGCGTTGGAAGGGGGTTGCGGCATTTGGGGGGGTTGCGGCGTTGGAGGGGTTGCGGCGTTGGAGGGGTGGGTTGCGGCGTTGGGGGGGGTTGCGGCGTTGGGGGGGTTGCGGCTTTGGGGGGGTTGCGGCATTTGGGGGGGTTGCGGCGTTGGAGGGGTGGGTTGCGGCGTTGGGGGGGTTGCGGCGTTGGGGGGGTTGCGGCTTTGGGGGGGTTGCGGCGTTGGGGGGGTTGCGGCATTGGGGGGGGTTGCGGCGTTGGGGAGGGGGTTGCGGCGTTGGG
>NC_052146.1:105993332-106035146 GCF_902713615.1 Scyliorhinus canicula | reverse complement strand
CCCCCCCCACCCCCCCTCCCCCACTCCCCCCTCCCCCACCCCCCTCCCCCCCACCCCCCTCCCCCCCGATTTAGAAGTGGCCAAACCACTCCGAGAGAACCCAAAATTTGAATTAGATATCCAATTCGAAACAGAAAAACCACAAGCGTTTGGACAATACTGAACAAGCCTCCGAGATTCGGAAGTGTGTTAATGCATGCGTACTAATAGGGATACAAGGTAAACCTGAGAGGTTTTATTGCGTAAAACTGTCGGGAGTTTTGTAGGCTGGAAAATTGCGTAAGCCATACCCGTGTTTACATCACCACTTTATCACCCCCTGTTTCAAATTCAGTAGAGAACCCAGAGATAGAAAAGATGGCAATGAAGGCAATGGAACGCCTTATGAACCCCCAGGAATTTGAGATTGCAGCAACCAGTAGAGTAGGACAGTGTCCCTTTTGGGAAGACGAGATCAGGAAATATCTCAAAGGGAAAGGATGGCCCCTTTGGAGTGAATTCTGCGCTAATGAGGAAACAGGTCCCAGGAGTATAGAATCATAGAATTTACAGTGCAGAAGGAGGCCATTCAGCCCATCGAGTCTGCACCGGCTCTTGGAAAGAGCACCCTACCCAAGGTCAATAACTCCACCCTATCCCCATAACCCAGTAACCTCACCCAACACTAAGGGCAATTTTGGACACTAAGGGCAATTTATCATGGCCAATCCACCTAATCTGCACATCTTTGGGCTGTGGGAGGAAACCGGAGCACCCGGAGGAAACCCACGCACACACGGGAAGGATGTGCAGACTCCGCACAGACAGTGACCCAAGCCGGAATTGAACCTGGGACCCTGGAGCTGTGAAGCAATTGTGCTATCCACAATGCTAACATGCTGCCCCTATAGGACATACTTGGTGGGAGAACTTGTCAGAGATCCACAAGAAGAGCTTGGGAAAAGCACGCAAGCCGATAGCAATCGTGTCCTGCTTGGCACAATTGCGAGGCACAGAGGAGATCGTTTGGACACTCCGTAGAGAGATAGAGGAGAGAGATAGAACCAGTGAGGTAGACGTGAATGAAATAGAGAAGGAGAATAAAGATATGAGAGAGCAGTTAGCAGCGAAGGACAGAGAGGTGGATGATGCCAAGAGGGCACACCAGCCTTGTCTCGCGCATTTGAGTAGTTTCCAGACCCAGTATGATAAGGCCTACCAGGACACATAACGTGCGGTCTTGTAAAGACAAGAAACCGAGCAACAGGTAGAGGAATTGCAGAAACAGTGCAATGATTTGAAAGCAGCCCTAAGAGCACTCCATACTTCCACACGGAACAAAGGCAGAGCTCCGTAGACCACACAAAATGCTGGAAGCTAATTGCAGAATTGCAATCCCTGCTTTCTGTTCAAAATGGATTTCAGAATACATTCGGACCCCAATTAGATCAGGAAAATGGCCCGGATTGGCAGGAATTGAATGAGACTGCCCAGAGATACGTGCATGGAACATTTACGCAGGAAAAACCCAGAAAAGGAGAGCACCCCAACCCCCCATTGAACAGGCAGAACATACCCCCATGAACCCTGTAACCACACACAGCAGAGCCGCAGGAGGAGACACAGATTTCCTTTACACAACCCCGTTAACCGTAACCCAATTATGCGACGCGTGTGGAAAAATTACACCGTTCCTCCCCACATCAGACTCCCACCAATTTTTCGCGAAAGTTAAACAGCAAGCCACCATGTACGGCCTGGACGAGAGAGAGCAGATAAAGCTCACAGTTTTAAGCCTCGACCCTTCAGTCGTGGCAGCACTTCCCGACCCACAGAATGTAGGAGGAGGCACACTCCAAGAGATTGCACACAGCGATCCTGGATGCGATCGGCTACAATAGAGGAGACCCGGTAGAAGGCCGAAACAAGTGTAGGCAAAAGAAGACAGAGCACCCTACAGCGTTTGCTGGACGCTTGTGGATTCACTTTACCGCAGTTTTTGGAGAATTAGCCCACGTCCATTTGTCCGCAGATAATATGGGCAAATGGACTCGAATCCTGGTCTCTCATGTGACAGAGGCAGGATAGAGAGCTTGCGCAAATTATGACCCCTCAGACGAGGCCCATAATGAAAAATGGGTTTGAAAAGGTTGTCCCGTGCTTGGGAGCAATCAGTAAAAGGCAAAACCGCATTTATAAAACCCGAGGAAGAGCAGGCAGATGCAGACATGAATCCAGTTAAAGAGCACCAAAACCCTGCATGGGTAAATGAGGGAAAGAACAGCCCACAGCAGCCCAAATCCCAGGAATGTTATAATTGCAGCCAGTTAGGACATTACGCACGAGAATGTCAAGTGCCCCTGAAGAGGGCGGTTAACGACACCAACAGCCTGACCCCCCACCCAGGGAACCATACCCAAGGGAGCAATGCACCAGAGAGCCTGCTCCACCTTACGTGGCCCAGGGGTCATGTTACAACTGTGGGCAGCCAGGACACTTCACCCGAGATTGCAGCTGACCCCCACCACCAGCTAGACTCGCCCCCAGATATGAAAGAAAACACCACCCACAGCAGCTACATGGTCCCAGCTGCCCCATGCAAACTGTGAGCGTTTACCCGCCACTTCTCATGGCAGGGACACCTCAGCAATGCCACTTCAGTTTTGTTTCTCTCCTCCTTCCTCTCTTCGGTCACATTACACCGACTCCATATGCTCGTTACACCCCAAGCCAAATGTGATTTACGGTATCCTTCTTTCTGATGGAACCTGCACGATTTTGTTATGTTAGTTTGTTGTTTAAATGTTTGTTACTGCCAATGTTGAATGTTGTTTGTTCGCTAAATGTTTTTATGGCCCCACGCCACCACTCCTTTAATGGCCACTGGCAGTTAATGGAACAAGTTTGTCCACAGCCAACCGTTCAGAGGAACTAGTTTGTCCGCAGAAACCTTTCAGAAGTTATAAGTTTGCCCAGACACCATTTCATAACTGCTCTTCTGCTTCGAGAGAGAAGAGGCATTACTGCAACCCTCACGACGACCACATTCTTACCCGTTCTTGCCGGTTGCTCAGGCAGTGGAGAAATGGCCCTGATCCCCGCCCTGCCCGAGGACACCCCCCTGGTCAGCTGCGCTTGGGTAGAGCACATACAGCACTGACCACTGTCCTACCCGGGGATTCCATTCATTTCTTACCCGCCGCGGCCTATACGCGCCTCATTTTGGCACTTTTTGTTCGAAAATCTTTTGTTCGTTTCACGGTGACCCTTAGGTTGCTCTCCATATGCTATTTACATCCTCAAACATTGGGATGGTAAATCGCACAGGCTGCGAGACGGTCGCACTGTGTCAGTATTTTTCTAGGATGTCTTGTCCAGCAATTCGGTTTAAAAAAAAATGAGGGAGTCACAGATGATGACCAATTATAAAGGGTGATTGGCAATAAAGGACAGACAGCCAAACACACGAGATCTTAAGCAAGATAATAACAGGTATTATGCTTGTGTTCACAGGACTCCGGAAACCTCAAGGACTACAAGAAGAGAAGAAGAAGAGAAAGAAAGAAGAAAGATGAAGACGACCTCCATCTTTTTCACATGGATCTTAGCGGGATCCCTTCGATTGCACGTAGACGCTAACCCCCTCACCCCTACCCCACAGGCCGTCAATGATTCCCACCCCTGCAATACACAGAACCCCAAAGTTAACAATACCCTGACCTGGTGTGATAGGTTATCACTTGGTATTCACTTTCATACGTAGTGGAAGCCCTCTTAGCACTGGCGATACTTTGCAGTGTCGTGCAGACAATTAGAATCAGAAAATGGCGAAGGAGAGCCTACCGCTCTCGCACCCCGGTATACAGATTTAGGTCCCCAATCTTCGGATTTCACCAAACCCCCGAACCCCTTGACATGAATTAAAGTGCATCCGTTTTCCTTTGTGTGTGTTTTGTTTGTTTCAATTAAGAAGTGTAAACTCTGTGCTTGACTGCCAAGCCAGAGAAATTTCTGTGCTGCTATTTGTACAGATAAGATGTTATAGAATATTTTTGGATAGATTATTGAGGATAGTTAGAGGTTCCAGTTTTTTTTATTTTGTAATGCATGCCTGAATGCCAGAGCGCCCCGTAGAGTTTTCTTTGCTGATGTATGTATTTTAAATGATTTTAGATAACAGGCTATGGTTCCCAAGGGTTCAAGAGGAGCTGGTAGAGGGGCTGGGGGCGCCGATAGAGTTGGAGGAGCTAGTTAGGGGGATTGGACAAATGCAGTCAGGTAAGGCGCCGGGGCCGGACGGGTTCCCGGTGGAATTTTATAAAAAGTATGCGGATCTGGTGGGCCCCCTGTTGGTGCGAGCCTTCAATGAGGCATGGGAGGGGGGTGCTTTGCCCCCGACGATGTCGCGGGCACTGATCTCTCTGATTCTGAAGTGGGATAAGGACCCCTTGCAGTGTGGATCATACAGGCCTATCTCGCTCCTCAATGTTGACGCTAAGTTGCTGGCGAAGATCCTGGCCACCAGGATAGAGGACTGTGTGCCAGGGGTGATACACGAGGATCAGACAGGATTTGTCAAGGGACGGCAGCTCAACACGAATGTGCGGAGACTGCTAAATGTTATTATGATGCCGGCAGTGGAGGGGGAGGCGGAGATAGTGGTGGCGCTGGATGCGGAGAAAGCGTTTGATAGAGTTCAGTGGGGGTACCTGTGGGAGGTGCTGGAGCGGTTCGAATTCGGGGAGGGATTCATCAAATGGGTGAGGCTGCTCTACGCGGCTCCGATGGCAAGTGTAGTTACCAATGGAAGGAGATCGGAGTACTTTAGGCTCTACCGTGGGACCAGGCAGGGGTGCCCCCTGTCCCCCTTGCTCTTTGCACTGGCGATTGAACCTTTGGCTATGGCGTTGAGGGAATCAGGGAGATGGAGCGGTCTGGTGCGGGGTGGGGAGGAACATAGTGTATCGCTGTATGCGGACGACCTGCTGTTGTATGTGGCGGATCCAGAAGGGGGAATGCCGGGGGTGATGGAGCTGTTAGCGGAATTTGGGGGCTTCTCGGGCTATAAGTTAAATTTAGGCAAGAGGGAGGTATTTGTAGTACACCCGGGTGATCAGGAGGAAGGAATTGGGAGACTCCCATTTAAGAGGGCAGTGAAGAGTTTCAGATACCTGGGGGTGCAGGTGGCCAGGAGTTGGGGGACTCTCCATAAGCTTAATTTTACCAGGCTGGTGGAGCAGATGGAGGAGGAATTTAAAAGGTGGGACATGGTGCCACTATCGTTGGTGGGTAGAGTGCAGTCCGTCAAAATGACGGTTCTCCTGATGTTCTTGTTCCTTTTTCAGTGTTTGCCCATCTTTATCCCTAGGGCCTTTTTTAGAAGGGTGACTAGCAGCATCATGAGCTTTGTTTGGGCGCATGGGACCCAGAGGGTGAAGAGGGTCTTCTTGGAGCGGGGTAGAGATGGGGGGGGGGGGGGGGGGGGGCTGGCGTTACCCAATCTCTCGGCGTATTATTGGGCGGCCAATGTGTCGATGGTGCGCAAGTGGGTGATGGAGGGGGAAGGGGCAGCATTGAAACCGATGGAGAGGGCGTCCTGTGGAGATACAAGCCTGGGGGCCCTGGTAACGGCGCCGTGGCCGCTCCCTCCTACGAGGTATACCACGAGTCCGGTGGTGGCGGCTACCCTCAAGATTTGGGGGCAGTGGAGGCGACATAGGGGAGAAGTGGGGGGCTCGATGGAGGCTCCGTTAAGGGGGAACCATAGGTTCGTCCCGGGGAACATTGATGGGGGGTTCCAGGGCTGGCACAGAGCGGGCATCAGACAGCTGAGGGACCTGTTTATTAATGGGAGGTTTGCGAGCCTGGGGGAGTTGGAGGAGAAATTTGGGCTCCCCCCGGGGAACACGTTCAGGTATCTGCAGGTAAAGGCATTTGCTAGGCGGCAGGTGGAGGGATTCCCTTCGCTTCCCGCGAGGGGGGTGAGCGACAGGGTGCTTTCGGGGGTCTGGGTCGGAGAGGGGAAGATATCTGATATCTACAAGGTTATGCAGGAGGCGGAGGAGGCGTCAGTAGAGGACCATAAGACCATAAGACATAGGAGCGGAAGTAAGGCCATTCGGCCCAGCGAGTCCACTCCACCATTCAATCATGGTTGATTTCAACTCCATTTACCCGCTCTCTCCCCATATTCCTCGAGAAATCAAGAATTTATCAATTTCTGTCTTAAAGACACTCAACGTCCCGGCCTCCACCGCCCTCTGTGGCAATGAATTCCACAGATCTACCACTCTCTGGCTGAAGACATTTCTCCTCATCTCTGTTCTAAAGTGACTCCCTTTTATTCTAAGGCTGTGCCCTCGCGTCCTAGTCTCCCCTGCTAATGGAAACAACTTCCCTACGTCCATCCTATCCAAGCCATTCATTATCTTGTACGTTTCTATTAGATCTCCCCTCAACCTCCTAAACTCCAATGAATATAATCCCACGATCCTCAGACGTTCATCGTATGTTAGGCCTACCATTCCTGGGATCATCCGTGTGAATCACCGCTGGACCCGCTCCAGTGCCAGTATGTCCTTCCTGAGGTGTGGGGCCCAAAATTGCTCACAGTATTCTAAATGGGGCCTAACTAGTGCTTTATAAAGCCTCAGAAGTACATCCCTGCTTTTATATTCCAAGCCTCTTGAGATAAATGACAACATTACATTTGCTTTCTTAATTACGGACTCAACCTGCAAGTTTACCTTTAGAGAATCCTGGACTAGGACTCCCAAGTCCCTTTGCACTTTAGCATTATGAATTTTGTCACCGTTTAGAAAATAGTCCATGCCTCTATTCTTTTTTCCCAAAGTGCAAGACCTCGCACTTGCCCACGTTGAATTTCATCAGCCACTTCTTGGACCATTCTCCTAAACTGTCTAAATCTTTCTGCAGCCTCCCCACCTCCTCAATACTACCTGCCCCTCCACCTATCTTTGTATCATCGGCAAACTTGGCCAGAATGCCCCCAGTTCCGTCACCTAGATCGTTAATATATAAAGAGAACAGCTGTGGCCCCAACACTGAACCCTGCGGGACACCACTTGTCACCGGTTGCCATTCCGAAAAAGAACCTTTTATCCCAACTCTCTGCCTTCTGTCTGACAGCCAATCGTCAATCCATGTTAGTACCTTGCCTCGAATACCATGGGCCCTTATTTTACTCAGCAGTCTCCCGTGAGGCACCTTGTCAAAGGCCTTTTGGAAGTCAAGATAGATAACATCCATTGGCTCTCCTTGGTCTAACCTATTTGTTATCTCTTCAAAGAACTCTAACAGGTTTGTCAGGCACGACCTCCCCTTACTAAATCCATGCTGACTTGTCCTAATCCGACCCTGCACTTCCAGGAATTTAGAAATCTCATCCTTAACGATGGATTCTAGAATTTTGCCAACAACCGAGGTTAGGCTAATTGGCCTATAATTTTCCATCTTTTTTCTTGTTCCCTTCTTGAACAGGGGGGTTACAACAGCGATTTTCCAATCCTCTGGGACTTTCCCCGATTCCAGTGACTTTTGAAAGATCATAACTAACGCCTCCACTATTTCTTCAGCTATCTCCTTTAGAACTCTAGGATGTAGCCCATCTGGGCCCGGAGATTTATCAATTTTCAGACCTTTTAGTTTCTCTAGCACTTTCTCCTTTGTGATGGCAACCATATTCAACTCTGCCCCCTGACTTTCCTGAATTGTTGGGATATTACTCATGTCTTCTACTGTGAAGACTGACGCAAAGTACTTAAGTTCCTCAGCTATTTCCTTGTCTCCCATCACTAGATTACCAGCGTCATTTTGGAGCGGCCCAATGTCTACTTTTGCCTCCCGTTTGTTTTTAATGCATTTAAAGAAACTTTTACTATCATTCCTAATGTTACTGGCTAGCCTACCTTCATATTTGATCCTCTCCTTCCTTATTTCTCTCTTTGTTACCTCTGTTTGTTTTTGTAGCCTTCCCAATCTTCTGACTTCCCACTACTCTTTGCCACATTATAGGCTCTCTCTTTTGCCTTGATGCATTCCCTGACTTCCTTTGTCAGCCATGGCTGCCTATTCCTCCTTCTGATAGCCTTTCTTTTCTTTGGGATGAACCTCTGCACTGTGTCCTCAATTACTCCCAGAAACTCCTGCCATTGCTGTTCTACTGTCTTTCCCACTAGGCTCTGCTTCCAGTCGATTTTCGTCAGTTCCTCCCTCATGCGCCTGTAATTACCTTTATTTAACTGTAAAACCTTTACATCTGATTCTACCTTCCTTCTTTCAAATTGTAGACTGAATTCTATCGTATTATGATCACTGCTTCCTAAGTGTTCCCTTACTTTAAGATCTTTTATCAATTCTGGCTCATTACATAACACTAAATCCAGAATAGCCTGTTCCCTCGTGGGCTCCATCACAAGCTGTTCCAAAAAGCCATCCTGTAAACATTCAATGAATTCCCTTTCTTTGGGTCCACTGGCAACATTATTTACCCAGTCCACCTGCATATTGAAGTCCCCCATGATCACTTAGCTGAAAGCTAAGTGGGAAGGGGAACAGATCGAAGACGAACAAGGGCTGATGCCCTGCAGAGGGTTAATTCTTCCTCCTCGTGTGCGCGGCTTAGCCTCATCCAATTCAAGGTGCTGCACCTGAGGAAATGAATAAATGAATGTGATAAAATTAGAATTATTAGTTAAGATAGGATAGATAGTAGGGCCGGTCCGATGTTAGTAGGGCCGGTCTGATGGTCGTAAGCTCACAGACAAAGGACAAAGAGATTTAGCCAAAGCCTGTTTGAAACTATCGGGGGAGGGTGACCGCATGGTGAGCAAGGTGAAAAGGATGCTGGGGTTACAATGCAAAGTGACCAATTAGGATATAGGGCCAGGTCAGGAGGTGTATAGAATGACCAATGGGAAGCTTATATGTGAATCTTACTGTGATTTTGAATATATCAGCAGAAGTTTCTTTGTATACTCTCTCTCTTTATTCTGGGCTCTCAGAAGACAGTGTGTGTGTCCTGAGGTCCTATGGATTGAGTCAGCCTTGCAAGTTAGTTATTATTAAATGATATGATACCTGCAAATCCATCTCAGATTTGATTGAATCTAGACTGACAGCAAATTAACCAGGAATCTACATTTGGTGCCGAAACCCGGGATTTCTCGACTATCTTGCCTTTCATCTGCGAAATCAGAATTGGATTGCTCTCAGACGGGGAGAGAGGAATTATGGGCCCCACGGTATTTTCATATCGATTTTCCTCTGTCTCGTATTCTGCTAACAGTCTAATCACTCGCATTTGATTAGGTTCGATTGCCTCGACGAAATCAAAGGTCAGTCTGATGGATTCAAAGATTTTATTTCAGTCATTGCAGGTATGGTTAAGTTTTGGAATGAGGCGAACAGTTCAGTTGGTGTCTGATGGGATGTTGCCTGGTTACTCAGTTGCATGAGGCGAACAGTTCAGTTGGTGTCTGATGGGATGTTGCCTGGTTACTCAGTTGCATGTGAGTAGCAAATTAAAAATTGGCTCTATTAAATTATACTTTAATTCGGTTAAGGTCTTTAACGGATTGATGTGATATCGCGCAACACTTCAGTAAAAGACCGCTGATGGAATGTTGGCGCACACTTCAATTCCGTTCAATTCTAATTTGATGAAAAATTGGTTAAGGTCCGTACCAGGTTGATGTGATGTCGCGAAACAGTTCAGTGAAGGAAGGATCGCTGATGGAATGTTTGCGGACAGTTCAATGACGTTCAACTATAGCTTCGCGAAGATATGGGTTGTTTGAATGAAACAGAATTGGGTTATAAATGACTTGTGTGTTGATGAATGAACGTATACGGATGTGAATTCCTTTGTCTGAATGGAGATCTCCAATGAATGAATGAGTCTGTTTGATAAGAATGTGATAACCTCTGTTCCTAGTTTTGTGAAATGTTGTGTTTTAGGAGGTATTAAAGTGAGAGTTAAAACGGAGTAAGTATTTGAAAGTTCTTCAGAACCTTAGTAATAATGATGTTAATTAAACATAATTCTCAGGAAGAAAACAAAAAGTGAAATCAAACTGTATAAATTGGGATTTGTAAATGATTAGTTGCAACTCGGCATAGTCTTGGCTGAAAAAAAAAATAATAATAAATAAATAAATAAATAAATAAATAAAATAGTTTCACATCAATTAGAAGTTATAAATGGCCGGTGGGCAATGTGCTCAGCACTAAATGGACACAAAGAGATTTCCAAGCAGACAGCTTTGTGTAAGCTGTACTGCATGGCTCCGCAGGGTCCTAGTGCCCGACGAGCACGAAAAGTCACTTGCAGAAATAATGATGTTTAGCATGTTATAGACATTGAAGAAGGAGATTTGGAGAATAAAGATATTGGACCAGAAGTTAGATTAAGAGAATTAATTGCAGTATCAGGAAATGAGAATCTGATTGCAGGGAAATATTTAATAAAAAAATTGATGCAGAAAAATTAAGATATTAAAACCAATTGCTAATTTAGAGGAAGTTTGGGTGAAGCTACCAACTAAGACTGCAGGGAAAATCATCCGTGAAGCTGTAAAATGTAAAGACAAGATTGTTCAGATTCTGGGTACACATACAGTTGAATTAGAGAAGCATGGTGTCTGGAGCAAAAGACATTGTATCACAATTAAAACACATGACCCAATGGGGGAGAAGACGGTGAATTAAAACCTGTTAGCAGCATTGATTGGACAGCTGATAAAGTTCAAATGTCATGTTTGGATCTTACTTTCATACAAATCCGGTCGTCATCAAAATAAAGTAATTAAAGTAAATGCAGTAGCACTATCAGGAATGTATCAAGGGAAGGTTTTGACCAGATTGGATCACTGGGTGAGCAAAAGAGGAGGAGTTTGAGATTCTTCGCATCTCACTCAGGGGTGCAATAACAGAAGGAGGAGGCTTAACAGGCCGTAATTGTATGATGTACATCAAGGATATGGAAAATAAAAAGGTTCAAAAAGACGTTATGTCAGAATTTAAATAAAAAGGTTCAAAAAGAAGTTATGTCAAAATTTTAAAATCTGGTCACATTGATCAAATACAGAGGAATTATGATACTCGATCGGCAGCCTACGGGCAATGAGCGTAGGAGTGTAATCAGTAAAGATTTAAATGTATGGAATGATAGAACAAGGGCGGTGCTTAATGGCCCTCAGTTTAAAATGGTTCACAGTGAGCATCAGGAAACCACAAGTCTGGATTCTGGGGCATTCTGTAGCCGATTGTTTGGACTGGTAGTAGTCATATGAAACCCAGGAGACGGTCAGATACTGAGTATTCAGGAGAATGGATAATGCATTTGCAAAGACAGCGATGGGATGCTGCAGCCCCCAGGGAGATTTGGGGCATTCAGGTTTGTCCTGATTGTTTTGTGGAATATCAGGCAACTTTAATGATTGAGGTTTGTGACCACAGGGGGGATTTTGAATCCAAGAGCATGGAGCAGTGCAGCACAGGGCAGGCCCTTCGGCCCTCGATGTTGTGCCGAGCAATGATCGCCCCACTCAGACCCACGTATCCACCCTATACCCGTGGCCCAACGGCTTCCCCCCCCCCCTAGCCTTGCTATTGGGACACTACGGGCAATTTAGCATGGCCAATCCACGTAACCCCGCACATCTTTGGACTGTGGGAGGAAACCCACGCACACCGGGGGGGGGACGTGCGGACTCCGCACAGACAGTGACCCAGCCGGGAGTCGAGCCTGGGATCCTGGAGCTGTGAGGCATTTGTGCTAACCACCATGCTACATAAGTGTCAGTGTAAGTGGGATAGATTAATGACAACGTGCAATTACTGCAAGGATAATTTGGCCGACAACAATGTGACTTTAAAAGGCTGTGCAATCTTGTAGACAAGTGACAGACTTATGGTATCGATTTGTGAGGCAGTACGTGGGCTATGCTAGATGGTACTTCTGGAATATCCAAGCACGGATAGGAAGATACAAATTAAGAAATAGGGCCCTCTCCGCCTTTGACCTATTCGTTTTAGTTTCAGATGAAGCAACGATCATACCGATGAAGAACCTGAACAACACTCTGCAGAAGAATGTTTCAGACAGTATGGGAAAAAAACTAATGATACAATTGGCTACATGTTTGAGGGAATTGAATGATAGAGCCCGGAAGAAAGACCTTACGGGTTAGCAACAAATCAAAATATCAAATTATTACTGAATACTGAAACCTCCGGTCAGACATCTCTAACGGGACGTTAGCTGATGGGTGATCTGTGGTCTCCAGGAGGGACGTATTACGCGGAGGAGTTATTAAGGGTCTCGGCAGACAGCAGTGACTGACGAGGAACCCCCGTATTTTAAATGACAGTAGTCTGGAACAGTGCATCTCAAACTATCTGATGTGGCGTACCGGCAGTTTTTCCAATGTGCCAGGGACCGGTGAGCGAAACAAGCCAATCCAGGATTACTGTCTCTTTCTTTTCTGGAAACACTCCACGTACCGGTACGTACGCGTACCACACTTTGAGAGGCTCTGGGATAGAATATTAGCAGCTTGCTGCCGCGAGGGGAAATTTGTAACCAATATAGCATTGGAGAGTATAACAGTTGTTACAGACTAAATGTCCTGTAAGTTGTTTGGGAATGTTATGTATAAATTCAATTGGGTTGTAACCACAAGAAGTTACCTGTACTAAGTGCGTGAGTGGTGTTTAAGAAAAACCAAATAATGGCAAGTATACACTCCATGCGGTAAGGAAAATGATAACAGACAACAGGGGGTTGAAGAAAACGGAGCTATTGTCTCAAGTAAGCCAGGGCTGGTCGGCTACATGATTCAGTGCAATGTTTGACGTCAGAGTCAGGAAGTCAGAAATAGAAACAGGATTGGTTGATGCTCCTGCAATTAATAAAGCAAGATAATCAGTGCATGATACAAAATTTCAGCAATTACCATTCCTATGGGAAACGGAAAGCACTTCCTACAAAAAAAAATCCCAGTGAGGGATAAGGACCTTTTGGTCGCTGATGGACTGAGTTGTGGGCTGCTTCTAAGGGACATGAGGACGCTTTTATGGTGCTACTGCCCCGAGGTAGTCAGATGCCTTGGAGGTAGTGGAACAACTGGAATGGCTATTGTGTTACCTTCCTGAGCGGCGCCAGCTATGGTTCACGGTGATTGGACTTGAGGAAAGCACCTCACAAAGGGTCTATTGACACTGGTCTGCGAGATGGATGCATTTACCATTGATTTTCCTGCACAGTTTACAAATCATGACATGTAAACACGAATGACAAGGCTGAGGGATAGTTGCTAGTCAGTATAACTATAAGAAGGATATAAATCCTAAGGGCAACACGGTAGTATTGAGGATGGCTATCTATCTAGTCAGATTCAGTTCGGGGTTATCTCTCATAGCTTGGTCATGGGGTTTTACCTGATGCATGGATTGATAATACTTGTTATTATAATTGTAGACTGCACAATCATTGGATGCCTTAATATGTGTTGTACGCTGGCTATGGCTCGGATGATGCCGATAGGCTTGGCCCATCATTATTCACCAAAGATGACATCTCGTCACTGGTGACCATGACACCAGACGGAAGAGGACGGAGAGCCAAAGGCTGTAAAAATGTGATGAGATGTTTATGTACGGAATACCGGCTCAGTTAAGTTCTGTTAACGGGCCTCATTTTATTGGAGAGGTTAACAAGGAGTTCTGCTCTCAGTTGGGGATATGCCAGCAGTTAGACTGTGTGGACAGACCGCAGTCAGCCGGGTTGGTTGAGAGACATAATCAGACCCTCAAAACTAAATTGGCTAAATTAAGAGCGGACACGGGGCCGACATGGCTTAAGTTGCTCTCCGGTGTCCTCATTCAGCTGTAGGTCACACCTGCAGGATCGGCCTGGCTCTCTCCTGCCGAGTCTTTTCCGGCAGGCCCATTAGAACACCCTGGAACCTGCCTGTTCCCAGATTGGTCCAGGTTCACCATCTGACTAAAGAAAGGACTAACTATGTTCTAGCCCTCACTAACGCCCTCGCCAGGTCCGTGCAGCTCACTCGTCACCGTCCCTATCACATAGCTCGCTCTCAGTGCAGCCTGGTCGTTATGTCATGGTCAAAAATTGGACTCGGAAAGGGTTAGAGCCACGATGGGAAGGGCCTTTCCAAGTTCTCCTTACCACCCCCACTGCAGTTAAAGTGGAGGGGTGGAGTGTTTGGGTCCACCTCCACCACTGTAAAAGGTCGGTCACTAACCTGCCTCCCTTCCCCAGCGCTATTTTACAGGTGTGAAGCATGATGGGGTGGCTACACGCCGCCTGTGTGATCTTCGGCATCGCCTCGCTTAGAGTGACATCGGCGGCGGTAATGGAACAGGGGAATATCATCTACATCTGTAACCCCAACCGAAGTACCCGGACATTCCACCTCTGCAAAGATGACGTTCTTCGCTGCCCCCATATACGAGGACGTAGTATCGACTCATGGAAGGTCATCCGGTTAACGGACCATGCAGGACTTATGACGCAATTGCACCGGTCCCAACGATGGGAAGGGAAGGCTGCATGGACATTGCCTTGTTTTTGGAGCATATGTAAATTTGATTTTGGGTGTGTTAACCTTGATGCCTTACAGGTAAAATCAGACTGTGAGGAGGGGGTAGGAAGAGGTTGTGAGAGAGAAAGAGGGACTAGACCTAGGAAGGGCTGTGTAAGAGGGGAGGTACAACCAGACGTAGGTTATCAGGAGATGTACTTAATTTATTTAGGATCCGGAATGAGGGAAACCTGGACGGTATGAATCTCTTCTAGATTTACCACCGCTTGTATGGCCAGGGGAGGGTTGTCTGCTACCCAAACCCCACATCGGTGTCTAGGTTATTTTCTGTTTCACCGCTTTGGGGCACTCCCCAAACTGTGGTTCATTGTCAGAGTTCCGAGCCACCGCCCGCGCAAGTTACTCTTCCTTACGATCCAGGTTCGGCCCACCGGCTATTCGCCTTCCCCTTCCTCGGGATAATTCCCACTCTCACTCGGATAAGCTTCAACGGTGGAGGGCATATATACCTAGCCCCTTCACTCTCAATAGAGACTCCTGGTCATACGAGAATTGTTTCAGCGGTGAGAGGTACGGCTGTTGCTGGTAGAGATGAAAATGAATATAACATGTCTGTCCTCCACTTGTACTGATCCAAAGTGTTGCATAACCCTGACATCAGGTCAATGTGCCTGTTACAATGCCACTTGTGTCCCATTGACGCTAGGCATCCAGCTCCTTTGTAGCTGGGCGAATGTCTCTCATATCACTGTTGAGTCTAGGGCGTTCCACATTGCTATGAGGCCCGAATGGGCGTTCCGAAGCTGGATGAAATGGGCTACTGGGGGTTCCCTGCTCAATCAATATACTGATTGTGATGCCAGCCGGTACACGGAGCAAGGATACTACTTTTTCATTAATGGCACAGCGACCAATGTTTAGTCACTCCCATTTCCCCGCCAAATTGCTATCGGGACTCTAGTCCCCACCACAGTCCCCTGCCCCAGTGAGTGGATACTGCACCATAAATTGGCGCGTCGGTCAGTCTCAGCCGAATTCTGCGAAGGTTGGAAGAAACCTCAGGTTCCAGCACCCAACCGGGGCCACTCAGCCGGATGGGGAATTCTGAGCGCCTAGACACTGGGGGGTATGGGGGGTTCCTTGGCGGTCAACGATAGGGAGTATTTTATTTGCGGCCTTACCATCCTGGGAAACGAGACCTTAGGGGCTCTCGGGGCAATAACCAGGGAATTATCTCAACTCAGGTTGTTTGCCATGCAGAACCGTTATGCTCTTGACTATCTCGCCTGCATCTTTGTGGGCACGATCATCCTTAAATGCGTGATGGGTAAAATGCAGGGTGCCGTGAAACAGATAGCCGCCCCTAGAGTCTTGACTGTTAGGATCTACGAGCATGCAGCGGCCGATGAGGTGCTGCAGTAGGATTTAGAAATGCAGCAACAAGTTTTCCTAGATGAGGGGCCGTGACTGCGGCTTGGACCGATAGTTTATCATGAAATGATAAAAGGAGGGAATGAGGAAATGAATAAATGAATGTGATAAAATTAGAATTATTAGTTAAGATAGGATAGATGGTAGGGCCGGTCCGATGTTAGTAGGGCCGGTCTGATGGTCGTGAGCTCACAGACAAAGGACAAAGAGATTTAGCCAAAGCCTGTTTGAAACTATCGGGGGAGGGTGGCCGCATGGTGAGCAAGGTGAAAAGGATGCTGGGGTTACAATGCAAAGTGACCAATTAGGATATAGGGCCAGGTCAGGAGGTGTATAGAATGACCAATGGGAAGCTTATATGTGAATCTTACTGTGATTTTGATTATATCAGCAGAAGTTTCTTTGTACACTCTCTCTCTTTATTCTGGGCTCTCAGAAGACAGTGTGTGTGTCCTGAGGTCCTATGGATTGAGTCAGCCTTGCAAGTTAGTTATTATTAAATGATATGATACCTGCAAATCCATCTCAGATTTGATTGAATCTAGACTGACAGCAAATTAACCAGGAATCGAGGGTCGGTACAAGGGTTCTTTAGGCGGTGGCAACCTTTTCTCGACTTTCTGGCTCAACGATAGGGTACGGGGACCCCGGGAAGGGGGGAGGGAAAAGGTGGCCACACACACACACACACACACACACCTTTCGGGGAGGAATGTCTGACGGCAACTGGCGTCGATCCGGACGTCACCTTGCCCAAGGTACCAGGGGTGCGGGGGCATTCTTTGGGACGGATGGGGTTGCGCCCCAAGGCATCCACCTCCATTCCTTGTAGCTCCTGCACTCCTCGGTCTGTGCTCTCTCGGGACAATACTATTTGAATGGAATGGTTGAGACAAAGACCATTACATCTTTCAATTGAAAAGTGGGTAAATATTTCAAGGTGAAAGGACCAGCGATGTGATTAGTTGGGGATTTATCCAGCAAGCAACAAGTACAGGAGCAATAGGCGTAAAGATGTGCTGCACCACATTGTGATCCCATAGTAAGATCAAGGTGAGGTTAGGTTAGAAAGGGGCAGGATGTTTCTCATTTGAAAACCAAAGCAAGACAGTGAGTGGGTGCTCTGGATTGCAAAATATTTCCAGTTGCAATCTGGAGAAACAAGCAGCTATTTATTTTTGGAAGAAAAAAAATTATGACCCCGACGTGATTTGAACACGCAGCCTTCTGATCTGGAGTCAGACGCGCTACCGTTGCGCCACGAGGTCTTAGTATCAATGGGACGAATCCTTGGTACTAATCCTGTGGCTGCGGCATGCCGGCGAGAGGCTGTCGATCACGGATGTGATGTCACGCGAAGTCAGGGTACATCGGCCGTATTCTCGTTGTGCACGCACGCACGCACGTACGGCCGGCCGCCAACAGCAGGAGGCAGGAACAGGAGCTACGTCACGAGGGGGCGGAGCGCACCTCAGCAGCGCTTCGCGGATCGCCCGAGCCCCGCTCTTTAGGTCGGGAAACCCCGCGCCTCCTTCCTTTTTGTCGCCATGGCGGACGGCTTTAACAAGGTGCTGCTGCTGCTCTCGTTGTGAGACCCTGGCCGGTCCTTCTATCCGCTAAAATCCCCTCCCCGCCCAACTCTGGTACCATTTAACCCGGGGGACGACCCCGGTTGATGGTCAGCGGCCTTTTTCTTTCTGCTCCCGGTGCGGGTGAGGCTCAGCGGAAGGCCCGGGGCCTGCGGGAGTTAACCCTCCCGGAGCCGCCGTTCAGGGGGGGTATGGAGGGGGCGGGGGGGGTGGAATCCATCCCTCCCTCCAACGCTGCCGGCCTCCAGGCGCAGCAACTCTGCGGCCTCGTGTTCTGAGAGGAGGCCTCACTGAGGAGCCATCGGCGCCCATGTGCTGGCTGCAGGCCCAGCCTGCACCCTGTAGCTGATTGCTGGTGCCGCACCATGAGCTTTGGGAACGGTTCGGCGGAGCTGCCTTAACGCCTTTGTCTTGTATTCCTTGCAGGTCCTGCTCCTCGATGGCCGGGGCCATCTTCTGGGCCGCCTGGCAGCCATTGTGGCGAAACAAATCTTGCTAGGTACTCCTCCATTACTCAGAATTTGTACTAACCCACTGATTGCTTTTTAAGGCATCAGGCTGTCGATGATGAATATTAGTCGATTTGAAGGTTTTAATGAGAATACTTTCATGCACTACCATCTGAAGCGCAATTGTATCAATTCCATTTTACTTTATTATAATTCATGTTTCAATCCTACTTACTGGGCTCTCTTTTTAAAAGGCCATAAAGTGGTGGTGGTGAGATGTGAAGGGATTAACATCTCTGGCAACTTCTACCGAAATAAACGTAAGTGTCTTTCTCCTCCCTCATCAGAAGAATTGTATTTTATCAGTAAAACCAATTTACCGTGGAACTAGTTGAACGTAGGTGCATTTATTGCTCGATCAGTTTCTGTCTGTGATGAGTTAGTGTTTTGAGTTTCTCGACCATGAGAATATTTCACATGCACTACCATCTGAGACACAATAGATGAACTCATCTCCTAATAACTTTAATCAAAAAGGTGTAAGCTAAATATTTGTGTATTAAATCAGATGTCTGCTTTATCCAGCATTAGATGTTTGTGTAGTCAAATGGTGTTCAATTTATTCTGCACAGATATTCAGTTACCTCTCTCTCTATCTAGTTAAGTATCTTGCTTTTTTGCGCAAGAGGATGAATACTAACCCCTCTCGTGGCCCATATCACTTCAGAGCACCAAGCCGGATCTTCTGGAGAACTGTGAGAGGTAAAATTTTGCTTAAGACTCAAGCACACAGTTATATGGTTGTGGAAAATTGGTTGTATCAATCAGTCTAAGATTGAGACACGTTATTGCATTGTTTGGAACCATGAATAATGGGATACATTAACATGGGTGTATATTTATAATTAGGCCATCAAATCTTATTTATCCTATGCCAGTTTGCTTGATAATCTAGAGACTATTATCTTTCAGATTCTAGATTTTAATTTGGCCTGCCTAACTGCTCATAATCCCTATCCAGGATCTCTTTCCTAGACCTATCTATGTCATTGCTTTCCTTGTGGACTATGGTAACTGGATCCTCTCCCTCAGTCACAGATGTCCACAACCTTCACTGGATAGGCAATGCAGCTATCTGGACTTGTGTCCTCTGCTGTGGAGAACTGTCTATCCCCACTGAGTATACTGTTCCCTAATGCCACAAAATTCCTATTTGAATGGCCTCCTGTGCCACTGAGCCTCACTTGCACCTCTATCTACCCTGCAGCCTCCACTCCATATAAATTGCAACAACCTTGAGCCTGTTGGAAAATTGCAAAGCTGAGGCTCTTCTACTTAACTGCCTCCCTCTGTCGCATCCTCCTGTCCTCAACAAATCAGACAACCCCTATCCTTGGATTAGGGTCATTCTTTGTTTTATAATATTCTTGTGAAGCACTTTGAGATGTTTTGTTATGTTATTTTTTTATTCCATCTGTAAAAGTTCCAAAGTCAATGTGTAGAATGGATAGGGCAGCACTGTTCACGTATCCAGAGATGGGGATCCAAGTTGGAAGGTTGACTGTTGTTTTGTGTGAGCACGTTGTATACAGATGCATTTAATTTGACTCTGGTTACTTCAAGGTATGTTGCCACACAAGACAAAGCGAGGTCAAGCTGCCTTGAACAGACTGAAAGTCTTTGATGGGATCCCTCCTCCATATGATAAGGTGCACATCCATACAATTTGTCAGCTATTCATGTTGCTGTTCTATCACTGATGAATTATTATTACCTACATTGTTTGATCTTTTGAATGAGAACAAACTTAATACTGAGATAGAATAGGTTCTCCTCAACTCATTTTTTTTTCTTTTGTTGGCCTGGTTTAACTATGAAATTTGCATTTGCAGAGGAAACGTATGGTTGTGCCTGCAGCCTTGAAGATTGTACGTTTGAAGCCGACCCGCAAGGTAATCGTAAACATTGCAGCTGCTGTGTAACATTGTTTTATAGAAACATGTTCCAGCACAGGAGGGAGAACATTGAGTCATTTAAATAGTTCCATAATCTTGAAAAGCCCTTTTTTCCCACCTCCACCCACAGCAATGCAGTGCATTTCAGATCCCAAGTATTCAACAAAGTTCCTAATATCTCTTTTTGGTTCTGTTACCATTTGGCTTAAATCTGTGTCCTCTGGCTCTCCGCCTTTCCAGTAATGGTATTTTAATCTATTCTCGACCCATGTGATTTTGAATGCTTATCAAATCACGTCCGATTCTTAAGGATCATAGAATCCTGACAGTATAGGAGGTTGATCGGCCCATTGTCTTCACCGACACACTTTTTTTAAATAAACATTTTATTGAGATAATTTTGTTATAACAACAAAATAAACCATGTACGTGAATCTATAAACACAGTGCAAAAGCTGTCTCCCTCTCTTACAGATCCCAACTTTTATTAACCCCCTACTCTTAAGCTCAACTAACCCCCCCCCAGCTGACGATTAATTTTCGCGAAGAAGTCGACATAACGGTTGCCACCTCTGGCCGAACCCTAACAGTGACCCTCTCAGGGCAAACTTTCTCCAGACAGAGAAAGCTAGCCATGCCTGATAGCCAGGTCTCCGACTTTGGGGGCTTTGAGTCCCTCCAAGTTAATGGTATCCATCTCCGGGCTACCAGGGAAGCAAAGGCCTGGACACCTGCCTCTTTCTCCTCCTGGCTTCCCGGGTCTTCCGACACCCCAAAAAACACCACCTCTGGACTCAGTGCCACCCTTGTTTTTAACACCGTGGACCTGGTTTGTTGGTCCTCCCGCACATTTTGCACACCTGTCTTCCACCCCAAAGAATCTGCTCATACGGGCCACTGCCATGGGAGCCCGTGCACGACCTTCACCTTGAGTTGTATCAGGCTGAGCCTGGGACGTGTTGACTCTACTCGATTTTGTCTGCCCATAGACCATCCTCTTTCTCTCTCCCACTTGCGCTTCAGCTCCTTGGTGTGCGTCGCCTCTGACCCCATAGGTGGATAGGAGAAGGCGCTCCCTTCTCTATCCACCCTCTGGAAACTACCCTGTCCTGAATCCCCCTTAGCGGTAGGAGCGAGGAGGTTGGCATCTGTTTACGTAGGAAGTCCCGTACCTGCAAATACCTGAATTTGTTTCCCCTCGCCAATCCAAACTTCTCCAGGCCTGTGAAAACCGGCAAACTTATAATTTTATTGTCCTTTTGATGGAATGAAATGCTTTTTGAACGATTATAATGTAATTGGCATGACATTCGTACAAATGCCTAGATCCACCAGTAATCTGTGGTGTCTGGCTAGCAATTGTTTTGTTCATTGGTGATCCTGTATTTGCTTATTCAACTGTGTAGGTTAGTGTGACCAGACTACCATAGCTTAAAGTTTGTTCCATCATCTAACCAACTAAGAATATTGAGGCTACAGCACCAATGGATACCAGTGATCAACCAAGAGCTAATTAGGGCCTTTGCAGAGCCATTGGGGATGCTGTTGAGTCCACAGGGGGAGATATTATGCCCTTCAAAAACTGAATTATGTTCTTCACCCCTGCCAAATTGGTTCCTTGCAGTTCGCTCTCCTTGGTCGCCTTGCTCATGAAGTTGGTTGGAAATACCAGACAATTACAGCCACTCTTGAAGAGAAGCGTAAAGAAAAGGCCAAGCTTCACTATGAGAAAAAGAAGAAAACTTTAGTAAGTGATGATTACATTGTTACATCCTTCAGTTTACCAATGCTGTACCCCTCCCTGAAAGAAAGCTGCTGCCTTCTGCTGTTGTGTTGACCATAAAGCGAATGTGCACTGCTGACCTTTCGCAATTCATTTTCCATCCAGCCAGGTGGCCATGGTCTCCCAGCTTACCTGAGCTGAAATTGGGAATTGTGTGGGTACCCAATGTAGTGTGTGGAGCCCTGATTTGCTCTAAGAATTGTAGTCCCTTTTTGGGCTGTAAATCTGCAGCATGTCCCAAACTTTTCCAGCTGCTGAAATCTTTTGATTCCCCCAAGAGTACTTTAAAAATTCCAATTTAAGGGGCGACTTAGTGTAGCCATTCCACCTATCCTGCACAGCTTTTGGTTGTGGGGGTCCGACATGGGGAATTGAAACTCCACACGGATAGTGATCTTGGGTCCTCGGTGCTGTGAGGCAGCAGTGCTAATTGCTGTACCGCCGTGCCAGCATCCTTGGGAGATGGAACTCCTAAGAATAAATCCATCATTTTGAAGAGGAACCACAAAATTGAATGTTTTTGTGCAATATGTATAAAACATTGAAACAAATTTATTATTAAAGTGTTTTCTATTTCATGTATGTATATATTTATTATGATTAAAATGTTCTCCAAGTACTTCCAAGTCTTTTGTCATTTTTAATGGGAGGAGTGCTGCTGCTTCATTTGGTCACTAATTTGGTTAATAGTGCTGCTGGTTCCTGATCCCCTCCCTCTTTCTCATCCTTCTGTCTTGCTCTGGTCACAGTCTTCCTCTGTCTGTCATCGTTATGCCTTTCCTGAGACTTTCCTAGGACTATAATCCCTAGTGCTTCCAATCAGATGCTGGCTTCTCAGCATGAGCTGCTGATGGGCTATTGCTCTGAGAATTCAGTGGCAAATGCAGATGAGGCTGGTTTAGCATAGTTGGCTAAACAGCTGGCTTGTAATGACAGCAGCGCGGGTTCAATTCCTGTACCGGCCTTTCCGAACAGGCGCTGGAATGTGGCGACTTGGAGCTTTTCACAGCAACTTCGTTGAAGTCTACTTGTGACAATAAGTGGTTATTATTATTAAAACTGGCTTCTCACCTTGAATTGGACCAGCTGGAGGGACAGCTTTTAAATTTAAAATGGCTGGACATTCTTTTATGGGAAGTGCTGAGCTAGTTAAAAGACTGTAAAAGGCTTGGATTAAAGTAAAAAGTTAAATTGGTGTTTCCTGTTTTATCAATGATTTTTATAACTTCTGTTTACAGAAACTGAAGAAAGTAGCTGAGAAGAATGTTGAAAGCAAAATTGCCAAGTATACTGCAGTTCTGAAACAATATGGTGTTCTTGTTTAATATATTCACTCAGAGAAATTGACAATAAAAGCTATAGGAAAAAAACAGGTTTACATGTGCCTTTTGATTCTTGTCGCGGTTTAATCTTGTTTTTTGAAAGTAAAGAAATTCTCTATTTACAGAAGCATCTGTTATTTTTGTTAGTGTTCTATATTCTCTGTTGGTACCATTCACCATCTTTTAAGCACAAGATTCATTACATTGAATAGTCTTTATTTTCCTCTTGGGGCATCTGCAAAATTTGTATAATCTGAAGCTAGCTAGAATTGTGCATTACCTGTCAGAATTTTGTAATTAATAGTAACTTTGAGGGAATAATAAAACAATTTGTCTATTTTAATTCATTGCTTTTTCCCAGGAAGTATGGTTTTAATTCTTATTTTGCACTTTTAGAATATTTGAGCCAGTCACATTTTTCCCTTGATAAAAGCAAATTACTGCTGATGCTGGAATCTGAAACCAAAAGAGAAAATGCTGAATAATCTCAGCTGGTCTGGCAGCATCTGTAAGGAGAAAGGGCTAATGTTTCAAGTCCAGATGGCCCTTTGTCAAAGCTTCACCTGAGGAAGAAGCTGCGTTCCGAAAACTGAAACAACCGGTTTAACTTTAACCTGGTGTTGTAAGACTTCCCACTGCCCACCCCAGTCCAATGCCGGCATCTCCACATCAAAGCTAAAAGGCATTAAAAAGTGGGAGATATTTTATACTGTGGGGTGAGGGAATGAAAGAGAAGTCATAGCTACAGAAAGCAAGGGCGAAGAGTGCTAATAGCAGTCCCCAGAGAGAATAAAAGGTGTGAAAGGCTAAACAGCAGCAAAACTAAAATCAGGATAAACTGAGATTGAGGGGTGAGAAATAGGTAAAATGAGAAGGGGGAAACAAAAGGTAAGGATGGGGGCAATGGGATTGAGGTGGGTGGAGCTAATCCTCAAATTGTTGAGTTTGAGACGGGAGATGAGATGCTGTTCCTCCATTTTGCGTTTAGCTGGAACACTGGCAGACATAGAAGCAGGGTCCTGTGTTAAGCAACGGGAAGGTCAGGGACCTGAAGGTGCTCAGCAAAGTGATCACCCAGTCTATGTTTGGTCTCCGATATTTGATTTGAATTATTGTCAAATGTACTGAAGTACAGTGAAAAGTATTGTTCTGCAGCCAAAAGAATGTAGACAATACATACACAGTAGACACAAGAATAATCAACAGAGAACATTGACAAATGGTACATCGACAAAACTGATTGGAACAAGGGCCAAACAAAGCAAATACATGCGCAAGAGCAGCATAGTGCGTCGTGAATAGTGTTCTTACAGGTAACAGATCAGTCTGAGGGGTGGTGTTGAGTCTTGTAGGTGTGGGGAAGAAGCTGTTCCTACGTCTGGATGTGCGAGTCTTCAGACTTCTGTACCTTCTGACTGATGGAAGCGTCTGGAAGAAGGCCTCGGTGGGAGGGGTCTTTCATAATGCTGTCTGCCTTCCTGAGGCAGCAAGAGCTGTATACAGAATCAAGTCAGCCACTTGATGGAACCTATCACCACTATCCACAGCTCCAGATTACAACACACATGTGAAAAGTCAATTCCCTGCCTGAGCTTTACTTTGGCGTGGCTACAGTTGTCTATGCAATGTCATTTCCAGCCCACTCACTGCATTTTAGATGCTGGATGGAACTCCATGGTCCAGTTGAGAAATTTATTTTAATCACCTACCTTGGAGAAAGAGGCTAGGAAAATAGTTCATGTTGAATAAACTCGTTGCCCCTTTCTCCAAGGTAGTTGATTAAAATTAATTTCTCAACTGGACCATGGAGTTCCACCTCAGCCTTTTATGTCTCCTACCCAATGTAATAAGTTGGAAGAGTAAGCCGGGTGGGAGGGGCCTTTGATTATACTGGCCACTTTCCCAAGGTAGCAGATGTAGATCCGAGTCAATGGATAGGAGCTGGATTCATGTGGTGGACTGGGTTGTGTTCACGACTCTGAAGTTTCCGTCTTGGGCTGAGCAGTTGCTGTAATGCAGCCAGATAGGATGCTTCCTGTGGTGCACCTGTAAAAGTTGGTAAGAGTCAATGCCTAGTTTCCTGAGGAAGTATAGGCGCTATTGTGCTTTCTGGGCCGTAGCGTTGATGTGGGTGGACCAGGACAGATTTTTGGTGATGTGCACACGACTCTGAAGTTTCCGTCTTGGGCTGAGCAGTTGCTGTAATGCAGCCAGATAGGATGCTTCCTGTGGTGCACCTGTAAAAGTTGGTAAGAGTCAATGCCTAGTTTCCTGAGGAAGTATAGGCGCTATTGTGCTTTCTGGGCCGTAGCGTTGATGTGGGTGGACCAGGACAGATTTTTGGTGATGTGCACACCTGGGAATTTGAAGCTGTCAACCATCTCCACCTCGGCCCCGTTGATGCCAACAATACTTTGCTTCCTGAAGTCCATGACCAGCTCTTTAGTTTTGCTGACATTGAGGGAGTGATTGTTGTTGCACCACTCCTGACCCTTTCATAAAGGTTACTACTTCACACGTGTAAATTATGGAATGACTTACAAAATAGCACTAACACTCCCACCATACTCTAATAGAAACAAGATTTAATTTTAGTCAATCACTAAATCGAGAACTGTATATATTGTGTGCTACATGTAACAAAGCAAGTACTGCTCTATTCTCTACGTGAGCTCATTGTCTATACTTTCGCTGATGGGATTGGAAACTGAACTCTGGGGAATATTTTAACATGAGCTCAGCTGCCTTTGCTTCTTGCTTGAGAGTATAAATGAATATGTAATTCAATGCCTGCGAATTAAGTTATTTTTTTAAAAATCAAGCCATATAATTAAGTGTAGTTCTGAAACAAACAAATTGCGATGGGACGCTTATTGACAGTGCATCCTTGCAGTTTTTTAATTACATTTGTTGGTTGAGCTAAAGGTGGAAGGCTTTTATGAGGGACACCACTAATTTAATTTTCACGTTTGAATGACTTAGTACAGGGAGTTGAGGTGCTGGTTTTCATTAGTAGGACCTGGCTGGGATTCTGTCTCAAAAGGCTGCGATTACAGCTCTGTTGACCAGCTGTAAAGTCCCTTAGTGAAATGAATTTGGCAGTCTCAATATTAGTTCCTATTGTGCACAAGTCTAGACACAGTTTTGGCAGCCTGGATCCAAAAGGCCTGAGGAATATCTAGAATGTCACCCATTCTCTCTACCTCTACTCGCAAGTACAGTAGAGTACCTGTGCAGTATGTACTACACTGTAGTTTGAAATATACTGTGATTGCAAGTTTTACACTTCTTGTTTTGTTGTGTAAGCAAACTATTTCTGCTGTAAAACTGTCTTGAATTTACTCAATTTTTAAATTGTCGTCTTTCAAAAATGTCAAGTTTTGGGATGACTGCAACCTATCTAGTACACTCCCATTATATGAAATACATTCGCCTTTTGCGATTTAAGAAAGATTTGGCAGGGAACGTGACCCCTGCAAACAGTGGCACTTCACTGCAGTAAGAATACAAATTATGACTGAAGAGGACGTGCCACATTTTTTTGTATACAAGAAAATTACTGAGGACTTCCGGTGGCGACGATAGCTCCCATCTGAATTGGACTTTTGGGCCTTTCCCCCTGGATTTTTGTGGACTTTATGAAATAAATCGGTGGAGTTAGCATCAGTAAGGAGGATCCCCCCCCCCCCCCCCTGGTGTATGGATAGCTGGACCAGAAGTGGCCGTGTGAAACGAATCATTCCCGACAGAGGGAAGCGAGGTGAGTGGCAGTGCGGTGAAGCATGACAGACGGCAAGGACCAGGGAGCGGCGGCTCACTGGCCGTAGGAGCAACAGATGGAGTTTTTTTAAGAGTTGCTTTGCCAAGCTAAAAAGGGATAGGTTTGACCTGATGAAAGCATTGATCAACCAAACGGTTGCGACTCAGGCAGCCAAGGGGCCAGCGATCCAAGAGATCGAATTAAAACTCCAACCAAGAGGACAAGATAATTGTGCTGGAGCATAAGGTGGAGGTGCTAGAGGACCACCACAAGCAGATGCAGGAGAACAGAACCAGGAGGCAGGATTTAAGAATCGTTGGCCTTCCTGAAGGTATTGAGGGATCCGATGCGGGAGTGTATGTGGCGAGTATGCTGGAGTTATTGATGGAAGCGGGGGCTTTCCCTCGACCCCTGGAGCTGCACGAGTGTCTGTTTGGCTTTATGGTTATGTTAATGGCTTTTGGGGGCAGCACGGTGGCACAGTGGTTAGCATTGCTGCCAATGGCGCTGAGGACCCGGGTTCGAATCCCGGCCCTGGGTCACTGTCTGTGTGGAGTTTGCATATTCTCCCCGTGTCTGTGTGGGTTTCACCCCCACAACCCAAAAATGTGCAGGATAGGTAGATTGGCCACTCTAAATTGCCCCTTAATTGGAAAAAATAATTGGGTACTCTAAATTTAAAAAAAATGTTAATGGCTTTTGGAGAGCTAATGTTTACTTACTAGGAAATGTGATCTTGTAAATAGGATTTTTTCTATTTGGGGAGAGGGGCCCAGACAATAGGGCGATAGCCTGACCGGCACCATGGGCGGGGGCTATCGGGGTCAGCATGGATCAGCTGACTCTCTGGAGCGTGCTGGGGGTGACTTAGTGTTGAGTTGGTGTTTGATTTGGGAGATTAGGTTTTGGGGGAGCGGGGGGGGGGGGGTGCTCTGCGTGCAAGGGAGAAATTTTCTTCAGGGAATAAGAGGGGCGGGAGCGGCTGCTGCTTGAGGGGGTGCCCAGGGAAGCGGGGGGCGCGGGCTCGGGGCTGGCCAAGAAAGGGTGATGGCTAGTCGGCAGGGGTGGTAGCCCCCTGTCCAGGCTGATTACTTGGAGCGTGAGAGGTCTGAATGGGCCAGTGAAGAGAGCACGCGTGTTCGCGCATGAAAGGGACTAAAGGCAGACGTGGCAATGCTCCAGGAGACACATCTGAAGGTCACAGACCAGATGAGATTAAGGAAGGGTTGGATGGATCAGGTGTTCCACTCAGGGCTGGACTCGAAGACCATGGGGGGTAGCAATTCTGATCAGCAAGCGAGTGCCATTTGAGGCTGTGAGAATAGTGGTTGATAAAGGGGGTAGGCAAATCATGGTGAGTGGGAAGCTGGAGGGGGTCCGAGTGGTGCTCGTGAATGTCTACGCCCCGGACTGGGAGGATGTGAATTTTATGAGGCGTATGTTAGGCAAAATCCCGGACCTGGAGTCACACAACTTGGTCATGGGAGGGGACTTTAATTGGATCACTCAAAATCCAGTACAGGGAAGAGGCCGGCAGCGGCAAGGGAGCTGAAGGGCTTTATGGAACTGATTGGGGGGTGGGGTGGGGGTAGACCCCTGGCGGTTCAGACGGCCGAGGGTAAAGGAGTTTTCCTTCTTCCCCACGTCCACAAAGTTTATTCCCGTATTGATTTTTTGGTTCTGGGCTGGGCGTTGATCCCAAAAGTGATGGGGACGGAATACTCGGCGATTACAGTTTCGGATCACACCCTGCACTGGGAAGATTTGCGGCTTGGGGAGGAGGGCAGCCTCTGCTGTGGAGACTGGACGTCGGGCTGTTAGTGGACGAGGTGGTTTGCGGGCGGGTGAATGAGAGTATGCAGAACTATTTGGAAACAAACGACATGGGAGAGGTTTCAGCAGCAACGGTCTGGAAAGCCCTGAAGGCAGTTATTAGAGGGGAACTTATATCGATCCAGCCCCAAAGAGGGAAAGGGAGGAGAGGGAGGGATTGGTGGAGGAGTTACTCAGGGTGGATAGGAAATATGCGGAGGCCCTGGATGTGGGACTCCTGAGGGAGGGGCGCAAGCTTCAGGCGCAGTTTGAATTGTTGACCACTGGGATAGCGGTAGAACAGTTGAGGAAGGCTAGGGGTGTGGTGTATGAATATGGGGAGAAGGCGAGCAGGATGCTGGAGCACCAGCTTAGGAAGAGAGAGGCAGCCAGGGAGATTGTGGGAGTAAAGAATAAGGAGGGCAACTTGGTCTCAGACCCGGAGGGGGTGAATTAAGTTTTTTTTAAAATTTAGAGTACCCAATTATTTTTTCTAATTAAGGGGCAATTTAGCGTGGCCAATTCACCTAACCTGCACATCTTTTGGGTTGTGGGGGCGAAACCCACGCAGACACGGGGAGAATGTGTGAATTAAGTTTTTAAGGAATTCTACAGCAAACTGAGTCGGAACCCCCGGCGGGTGCGGAAGGGATAAGGCAATTTCTGGACCAGTTGAAGTTCCCGAGGGTGGAGGGGGGTCTGGTGGAGGGGCTGGGGGCACCGATCGAGATAGAAGAAATTAAGGGGCTGGAGGGCATGCAGCCAGGCAAAGCTCGGGCCAGATGGCTTCCCGGTGGAATTAAAAAAAATTTTTTTCCAGAGGTGTTGAGCCCACTATTGATGAGGTTCTTTAATGAGGCGAGAGAGAAGGGAATCCTCCCCCCTACAATGTCACAGGCCTCAATCTCACTCATTCTGAAACAGGATAAGGACCCTGATCAGTGTGGGTCTTACAGGCCAATCTCGTTGCTAAATGTGGATGCCAAGCTATTGGCGAAGATCTTGGCCACGAGGATAGAGGATTGTGTCCTGTTCTAAGTCCAGAGAATTTGGCGCATTCTATTTGATTTCCTCAGGATAGTTCTCTTATCCCAGAATCTGGTAAATGGATGCACCATGAAAAAGTTGGTGAACTGCAGACATTTGTCCCATGAAGTTATGATGTAACTAGTATAATGGTATAGTAAGAGAGAACTGCCTCAAATGAGGCGATGGATGGGAACTTAACGTTCCTGGCTACACTGCATTCATGAGGATATGAAAGTAATAAAAAGGGGGTTGGCAAGATGGTGGCAGCATGAATTAAAGATACCACTGCATACCTGAAAAGGAGCTGCAAGCTGGAAGATGAAAGGTAGAACCTGATTATGTGTAGAAAAGTTGTTATGCTGTTAATTCTATTTCGTAGAATATTAAATAGTCACTTGATAGTACAGAACTTGAATATTGCAGGGGGAAAAAAATACCAGGGACAATAGCTCTCTGGGTCATTCTCCATGGCAATGTCTGGATCAGAGCTGACTTGACAACCAATTAGCACCCTTTTCTTATGCAGTACAAATTGTCACTCCCTTTGAAATTTGGCATTCTTATATCTGTCCTTGTGAGTTTGAGTTGAAAAGCTTAGGCAATATCTTTTTGCAGCTGCCCTCAAGAACACTAAACAGTGGGAAGGAGATCGAGGGGCAATATGTAAGCAACTTTAAGATGCAAAAACAAATCAATTTTCCAATTACAGGCAGCAGGCGAGTGGTAGATGGGGGATGTGCAAGGAGCAAGCAGGTGCTTTTCCTAAAATGTGGACAGGAGTATATTTTGCAACCAACATGGAAAAATCTAGTTTTATGAAATAGAATGGAACAAGTGGAGTATGTTTCATTGCAAGAGCATCAGGAAACCATGACAGGTGACACCATTAGATTTACAGTGGAAATGCAAAGGGACAAAAGACGATCAGAGCACTCAGCTGGTGGGAGTGGCTAATTTCAATGGGTTTTAAAGGAATATGGTCCAGCCAGGCATGTTAAAACAGTTAATGAGCAATGGGAGGCCTTCAGGAAGGAGTTGGTCAGGTACAATCTAAACACATTCCCATGAGAACAAAAGGCAGGTATCCAAGCTAGACAGAGTCCCCTTGATAACTAAAGAAATTGAGATTGACATGTGAAGGGGAAAGGAGGCTTACAGTAAATGCCAGGTTCATTATACAGTAATTAGTCAAACTGAATACAAGAATTGCAAAGGATTAATTAACAAAATTAAGAATTTTTTTTTATAAAGAAAACTTTTGGCTACCATGCCATGGGTATTTTGGGGGCACAGATATTTATTTCCAAATAAATAACAATTTAGTGTGGCCAATAACCTACCCTGCACACCTTTGGGTTGTGGGGGCGAGACCCACGCAGACACTGGGAGAATGGGCAAACTCCACACAGATAGTGACCCAGATCCGGATTGAACCCGGGTCCTCAGCATTGTGAGGCAGCAGTGCTAGTCACTGCATCACTGTGCTGCTACAGGGGCACAGATAATTGACAAGCAAATCAGACAAATGATGGGAAAAATGTTTTGAGCTGTTAGGATCTGGAATGCACTTCCAGAAAGGACAGTGTAAACAGAGTCAAATAGGAACCCTGCTTGAAAGAGCTATACCTGTTATGTGAAAGTAAGAAAAGGGGACTATTTGGCAACCCTTTCAAAGCCTCTTCAGAGACCGGATGGGCTGAATAGCCTCCTTTTGTACACTGCAATTTCATTTGAAAGGTTGGCTGTTCTCTAAGTCACCCAGTCTAGTTAGAATACACCCTGGGTTAGGCAGCATGGTGGTGCAGTGGTTAGCACTGCTGCCTCATGGCATCAAATGACCCGGGTTTGATCTCAGCCCCGGGTCACTGATCGTGTGGAATTTGCACATTCTCCCCGTGTCTGCTTGGGTTTGACCCTCACAACCCAAAAAGATGTGCAGGGTAGGTGGATTGGCCAGTATTTTGAGATCCACCAACAAAACAGAAGAAAGGAAACAAACTGAGGGACAAAGGAAAAAAGGGCTGCTCCTGTTAGGGGCACTGCCCAAACATAACAAAGATCAACAGGAACATAAAAACATCAAAAAAGAGTTCAATAAAAGGGGTCAATAAAGACCCCAACCCCTGCGGTGCAAACTGGGCATGGAAGGCCACGATGGTGTCCGTGGACTCTGCATGCTCGCTTTCCAGGGACCCCCGGCCGCAAATGTAGCCGCAGAAGAGGGGCAGACAGTCTGGCCGGATGGCCCCCTCGGTCGTCCTACAGATCTATGAACGGAGCTGAACATCATAATTCAGAAGAAATACATCGCCAGGGCACACCATCATGGAGGGGGCTCAACGTAAAGGTATCGCTGCAGGGTTTGAAGGCCGAAAGTTGGCACCTGGGTGGGAACACACAAACCAGTCCCTGGCCGCCCTCCCTAAGCGGGAGACTTGGAACCTCAGCAGCGACTCAGTGCAGTCTCTTGTCCCAGAAGAACTCTACAAGCATTTCTGGATCTTTGTGTCAGTCAGGGGGAGGGGTCAAAGTGACCAGCCGGTACCACAACATGGAGGCTATCAGCTGGTTTATGACGAGCAGTCCTGTCCAGCGTCTCATGCAAGCAGTGACCTTGGTCTCCAGCTCCTGCCAGGATTCCTCAGCCGGGCAAAGATGGACTCCCAAGGAGAGGAGACTGGTCCTGCTCCAGGTGAAAGGCCTGAGCTCATCTGGGAGGGGGTCCACCTGCCACGGACTGACCAGGAGTCCAGAACATTTGGCCCAGTTGATCCTGACAGAGGACGCATTGGAGTACACAGCCTGGCACTCTCGCAAATTCCGCAGGTCAGCAGGGTTGGTGAACATGAGGAGCACATCATCAGAATAAGCCGAAAGGACCACCCCGGCCCATGCATAATCAGCCCCGACAACCTCCTCCACAGGAAAGGCTCCACGTAAATAGAATAAAGTTGGCCAGACAAAGGGCAGCCCTGATACACTGCTCTCCCAAAGCGAAGGGCACCATCAGGGACCTGTTAACCTTAATTTTTTTTCCATAAATTTAGATTACCCAATTATTTTTTTCCAATTAAGGGGCAATTTAGCGTGGAACTCCATCTAACCTACACATCTTTGGGTTGTGGGGGCGAACTCACGCAAACACGGGGAGAATGTGCAAACTCCACACAGACAGTGACCCAGAGCTGGGATCGAACCTGGGGCCTCGGTGCTTTGAGGCAGCAGTGCCAACTTTAATGAGACACTCGAGGCAGTGTTCAGAAGTTGGATCCGGGCGACAAATTGCGTCCTGAACATGAATGCTTGCAGAGTCCCAAATAAATATCCGTGATCCACCCTGTCAAATGCCTTCTCCTGATCAAGGGGCAGGTAGGCTCTTGACATACCAACCCTCTGGGTATGATGGACCAGATGGATATTGTCGTGGATCGTGCTGCCCGGGACCATGTAAGACTGGTCAGGTTGGATCATGGTCCAGTACGGTGTCAAGGCACAAACGCATCGCCTTGGCGATGATCTTGTAATCCATGAGGAGGGAGACCGGACGACAGTTAGTGGAGATCCCCCCTCTTTGGTAGCAAGGTAATGGTGGCTCTGTGCCATGGGAGGGGCATCTCCCCAGTTCCGATATTTTCCCCAGGACCCCTGCATAGTCGCTCCCCAGGACGTCCCAGAACGCCCTGAAGAACTCCATGGTCAACTCATCCAGCCCTTGGATTTTGCTCCTGGACAGGCTGTCGAGGGCGCCGGTCAGCTCCCCCAGGCTTATAGGCCTCTGGGCTGTCCTGCGGCAGGTCCTCCCACAAAGCTCTGCAAGCATCCTTGCTGGATGGATCCGGAGAGAAGAGGGCGTTGTAGAACATTCAAATTTGGGCCCGGACCTCCTCCGGATCAGAGACAAGGGACCCGTCGTCGGACAGCAGCGCAAGGAGCTGCTGATGGACCCCGCTCCTTTTTTCCAGCGAGTAGAACGGGGCGCCGCGCTCTATGTCCGTGAGGATCTGGATCCACAACCTCACTTATGTGTCCCAGGACCCGACAAGTTGCAGGTCCCGCAGCGTGCCCTTCTTCTCTGCACCAGCCGCAGGGCCAGGTTCTCATCGGGCTGACTGAGACGTGACTCCAGGTTGAGCACCTTCTCCAACTCCTCGACCCTGGATTTTCGCCTCTTTGTCGATTCACTCGCATACTCCTGACAGAAAGTATGCACGCGAGTCTTTCCCACGTCCCACCATAGCCTCAAGGAGAAGCCTCCCTGCTTCCTTCTCCAGCCGGCCCAGAGCCGATGAAACGAGCCTAGGAACCGCTCGTCCTCCAGCAGCAGGTTGTTAAAATGCCAGTATGCAGACCGCGACTGAGGGAGAGAAAGGGCGAGCCCCGCCTACACTAGATGGTGGTCCGAGCACGTCTCCTGCTGCACAGAGGCCGTCAGGTCACGGGGCAGGTATACCCTTGAAATGTAGAGGCAATGGATTCCGGACGCTTACAGGACGCAGACCTGTGTCCTGAGGGTGCAATTAAAATCCCCCGGACAATGCACTCGCCCGCAGTGATGGTGCCAAGATGAATGGACACTTGTTCGAAGAAAGTCGTCGGCTGCTGGCCAGCCTGGAGAGCGTAGACATTCACAAAGTGAAGTACCTCGACTCCCTAGCGGACGTTCAGGTGCAGCAACTGGCTTGGCATTTTCTCCTTGACCCCCAAGATCTCCGGCTCAAAATGTGGGGCCAACAAGATAGCCACCTCGCCTGAACGAGCGATTAGGTGACTCATAAAGGCCCCACCTCGCCATGTGGCTTCGTCTCCTGGAGCGACATGGGTTTCTTGCAGGAAGCACGTTGCATACTTCCCATCCCAGAGAACATAAGAACATAAGAACTAGGAGCAGGAGTAGGCCATCTGGCCCCTCGAGCCTGCTCCGCCATTCAATGAGATCATGGCTGATCTTTTGTGGACTCAGCTCCACTTTCCGCCCCGAACACCATAACCCTTAATCCCTTTATTCTTCAAAAAACTATCTATCTTTACCTTAAAAACATGTAATGAAGGAGCCTCAACTGCTTCACTGGGCAAGGAATTCCATAGATTCACAACCCTTTGGGTGAAGAAGTTCCTCCTAAACTCAGTTCTAAATCTACTTCCCCTTATTTTGAGGCTATGCCCCCTAGTTCTGCTGTCACCCGCCAGTGGAAACAACCTGCCCGCATCTATCCTATCTATTCCCTTCATAATTTTAAATGTTTCTATAAGATCCCCCCCTCATCCTTCTAAATTCCAACGAGTACAGTCCCAGTCTACTCAACCTCTCCTCATAATCCAACCCCTTCAGATCTGGGATTAACCTAGTGAATCTCCTCTGCACACCCTCCAGCGCCAGTACGTCCTTTCTCAAATAAGGAGACCAAAACTGAACACAATACTCCAGGTGTGGCCTCACTAACACCTTATACAATTGCAACATAACCTCCCTAGTCTTAAACTCCATCCCTCTAGCAGAGGATCAATAAGTTCTGGAACGTGCGGACCGCGTCCCTGCTGCCCTTAATGTTGAGGCTGGCTATGGTCACCTCCACGTCAGTAATAAAGTGCTACCATCACCCTTTCAGTGCTGTAGCCACCGAAGTTGGCCATTCCCTAAATACAAAATGGAGGAACGCAAAGCATATAGAATAAAATGGACAATGTTTGCAGCACCAGCAGGCTGCACCAAGAAGGTGTGGATTCTGTCTGCTAAGAAAGCAGACAGCACCAAAACGAACATTCCGCATACTAATGAGGCAATCACCGGGATAATTAGCATGTTAATGGAACAATTCCAGATACAATGGACACAAATGGGGAAGTAACTGGTAAAGGATACCAAACACCCAGGCACCAGCAGGGTTCGAAAACAAAGAGCCTGAAAGCCCGCCCAGTAGCTAAGGAACAGCCTCAGTATTGGGGGGATTCAAACATATCGATTGGGAAGAGACCCAATCGATTCCAAGCAGGTAAGGGAGTCCGCCCAAAGGGGCGTGGATCCCCTGGGACCTATAAAAGACAGGTCCCACACATGGTTCAGTCTTCTGATCCAGCCCTCCTCTCTCCTTGACCAGCACTCCTCCGTGGACCAGCACCTCGACCAACTTTTGCCAAGAAGACCCTGAAGGAGAGAGAGAGGTTTTAGGACAGCAGCCGCCAGCAAGTAAGTGTCTCACAACGATCGCTACCAGAGATAGACACTCCTGACCCCTTTTAACTTATACCAACCTGAAGTCTGCAGACCAGAGCAGAGCAAGAGGCCTTGTCCCTGATCCGGCAGTTCCTTTGAGATAAGTATTAGTTTATTTAGCGGTAGGAATAGTTTAATCCTTTTAGCGTGTGCATGGGTAGTTATTATAATTGTATTATAATAAACTCAGTTGTTTGAACTTAATAATTGGTGTATGGTTTTATTGCTTTGAACTTCACCTTGAACTTGTGGCGGTATCTTAACGATACCTGGCATGTCCTGCCTCTTTCACGTAGGCCGGATGAGCAGCGCCATGTCCGACCACCGGTCGAGGGCTAGCTGCATTTGGTCTCGGCGACCGCGGTTTGCACGCAGAAAATTCCCAGAGTTTGTCTTCCGTGCCGGCCTGGAAGCATGCACATCACCGCCGCCACCCCCCCCCCCGCCCCGCCCCCCCCCCGCCCCCCCACGGCAAATTGGTATCGGGCCCAGTACCCGACGCTGAGCCGTCAATGGGCCCGGAATGAGCAGGAGTGTCCGCGGTAGCCCTCAGGCTGGAGGTCCGGGGCACATGGGTCTCCAAGCTGATCGGATCGGGGGTATTTGGAGCTGAAACCCGCCTTGCCTTCTTCTGGACCTTGCAGTCTGGTGGATGCCCTCCCTCCTCCACGCCGGCAGCCGATTGGTCAGTAGGCGCCAGCACAGTGTCTCCCTGTAGGGTCAGGGTGGTAATGCCAATGGAAGGAGAGGGGGCGGCGTTGCCAACCGCAGCCGCCTTGGTATCTGTGGTGGCTTTGGAGGCGAGGCAGTTCTGCACGTGGGTGGATGAAAGCCTGGCTTCGGAAGGAGTAGATGTGCCTGAGGGGGGGGGGGGGGGGGGGGGGGAGTCCTTCACGGCGCCATCTTGGAACGAACCTCTCCCAGTAGTTGGAGGTGGGGGAGGAGGTGCTCTGTCAGGAGGTAGGGCGAGACATTGGACAATATGACCCTCTCGGCGGTGGCCTCAGAGGGTCCACTGCCACGTAGGTCCTGCCCTCCGCGAGTCCCTTTTCTTTGTTTTTAATAAACATTTTATTGAGGTATTTCTTTGGCATTGTAACAGCAGCAATATGAACAATACAGTACATAAAAAATATTAACAGTGCAAATACCGCCTCCCTTTCCCACAGGTCCCACCATTACTTAAGCCCCTAATCTACGCTAACCTAACCACCCCCACTGGGGCCTCACGGTAGCATGGTGGTTAGCATCAATGCTTCACAGCTCCAGGGTCCCAGGTTCGATTCCCGGCTGTGTCAGTCTGTGTGGAGTCTGCACGTCCTCCCCGTGTGCGCGTGGGTTTCCTCCGGGTACTCCGGTTTCCTCCCACAGTCCAAAGATGTGCGGGTTAGGTAGATTGGCCATGCTAAATTGCCCGTAGTGTAAGGTTAATGGGGGGATTGTTGGGTTACGGGTATACCGGTTACGTGGGTTAAGTAGGGTGATCATTGCTCGGCACAACATCGAGGGCCGAAGGGCCTGTTCTGTGCTGTACTGTTCTATGTTCTATGTTCTGCTGACGATTCATTCTCTGCGATGAATGGTTGCACCTCCGGGTGAACCCCAACAGTGACCTTCTCATGGCGAATTTAATTTTCTCCAGGCAGAGGAAGCCAGCCATGTCCGAAAGCCAGGTCTCCGATTTTGGGGGCTTTGAGTCCCTCCATGCTAGTAATATCTGTGTCCGGGCTACCATGGAAGCAAAGGCCAGAACATCTGCCTCTTTCTCCTCCTGGATTCCTGGATTCTGCAACACCCCGAAAATCGCAACCTCTGGACTCAATGCCACCCTTGTATTTAATACCTTGGACATGGCGTCGGCAAACCTCTGCCAAAATCCCCATAATTTTGGACATGCCCAGAACATATGGACATATGTTGCCCCCCCCCCCCCCCCCGCCGCACATTTTGCACACCCGGCCTCCACCCCGTAGAATCTACTCATCCGGGCCACTGTCATGCGAGTCCGGTGAACGATCTTAAATTGAATCAGGCTGAGCCTGGCATATGTTGCAGTCGCGTTGACCCTACCCAACGCGTCCGCCCAGAGGCCCTCCTCTATCTTTCCCCCCAGTTCCTCCTCCCACTTTTGCTCCAGCTCCTCGACCCGCGTCCCCTCCGATCCCATAAGCTCCTTATATATGTCCGAAATGCTCCCCTCTCCTATCCATCCTCAAGAAACCACCCTATCTTGAATTTCCCTTAGTGGCAGGAATGGGAAGGTTGGCACCTGCCTCCGCAGAAAGTCCCGCACCTGCAGATATCAAAATTAATTTCCCCCTCCGCCAGTGTAAACTTCTGCTCCAGCGCCCTCATACTTGGAAAGCTCCCTTCTAAAAACAAGTCCCCCATCCTCACAATCCCTGCTCTCCGCCAAATTCGAAAGCCCCTGTCCATCCTCCCTGGGGCAAACCGGTGATTATCACAGATTGAGGATCAGACTGATGCCCCCTCTGCTCCAACACGTCTCCTCCACAGCCCTGACTCTCAGGGCCGTGACCAAAACTGGAATGGTGGAGTACCGCGCCGGCGGGAACGGCAGAGGCGCCGTTACCAACGCCCCCAGACTCATACGCACCCATGCCGACTTCCCCGCCCCACCAGCCACCTCCTAACCATGGCTATATTAGCCACCCAGTAATAATTGCTGAAATTCGGGAGCACCAGCCCACGCTCCTCCCGACACCGCTCGAGCATTGCCCTCTTCACTCGCAGGGGCAAGCCCCCCCACACACACAAAGCCCGCAATAACTTTATTGACCCTCTTACAAAAGTACCACGGGATGAAGATGGGGAGACATTGGAAAACGAATAAGAATCTCGGGAGGACCGTCAATTTAACCAAAAGAACAAAGAAAAGTACAGCACAGGAACAGGCCATTCGGCCGTCCATCTCCCTTCCCCCCTCTACCTCCCTCCCTTCCCCCCTCTACTTCCCTCCCTCCCCCCCTCTACCTCCCTCCCTCTCCCCCTCTACCTCCCTCCCTTCCCCCCTCTACCTCCCTCCCTTCCCCCCCTCTACTTCCCTCCCTCCCCCTCCCTCCATCCCCCCCCTTCCCCCTCCCTTCCTCCCTCCCCCCTTCCTTCCTACCCCCCTCCCTCCACCACCCCGCCTCCCTCCATCTCCCCCTCCCTCCATCCCCCCTCCCTTCCTCTATCCCCCTACCTCCCTCCATCCATCCCCCCTTCTTTCCTTCCTCTATCCCCCTCCCTTCCTTCGTCTATCCCCCCTCCCTTCCTTCCTCTATCCCCCTCCCTTCCTTCCTCTATCCCCCCTCCCTTCCTTCCTCTATCCCCCCTCCCTTCCTTCCTCTATCCCCCTCCCTTCCTCTATCCCCCCTCCCTTCCTCTATCCCCCCTCCCTCCCTCCATCCCCCCTCCCTTCCTCCCTCCATCCCCCCTCCCTCCATCCCCCCTCCCTCCCTCCATCCAACCCCCCTTCTTTCCTTCCTCTATCCCCCTCCCTTCCTTCGTCTATCCCCCTCCCTTCCTTCCTCTATCCCCCCTCCCTTCCTTCCTCTATCCCCCCTCCCTTCCTCTATCCCCCCTCCCTTCCTCTATCCCCCTCTCCCTTCCTCTATTGCCCCCTCCCTTCCTCTATTCCCCCCCTCCCTTCCTCTATTCCCCCCTCCCTTCCTTCCTTCCTCTATCCCCCTCCATTCCTCTATCACCCCTCCCTTCCTTCCTCTATCCCCCCTCCCTTCCTTCCTCTATCCCACCTCCCTTCCTCTATTCCCCCCTCCCTTCCTCTATTCCCCCCTCCCTTCCTCTATTCCCCCTCCCTTCCTCTGTACCCCTCCATTCCTCTACCCCCCCTTCCTTCCTTCCTCTATCCCCCCTTCCTTCCTTCCTCTACCCCCCTCCCTTCCTCTATCCCCCCCTCCCTTCCTTCCTCTATCCACCCTCCCTTCCTTCCTCTATCCCCCTCCCTCCCTCTATCCCCCCCTCCCTTCCTCTATTCCCCCCTCCCTTCCTTCCTTCCTCTATCCCCCTCCATTCCTCTATCACCACTCCCTTCCTTCCTCTATCTCCCCCCTCCCTTCCTTCCTCTATCTCCCCCCCTCCCTTCCTTCCTCTATCTCCCCCTCCCTTCCTTCCTCTATCTCCCCCTCCCTTCCTTCCTCTATCTCCCCCTCCCTTCCTTCCTCTATCTCCCCCTCCCTTCCTTCCTTCCTCTATCTCCCCCTCCCTTCCTTCCTCTATCTCCCCCCTCCTTCCTTCCTCTATCTCCCCCTCCCTTCCTTCCTCCCTCTCCCCCTCCCTTCCTCCCTCTCCCCCTCCCTCCCTCTCCCCCTCCCTTCCTTCCTCCCTCCCTCTCCCTTCCTTCCTCCCTCCCTCTCCCCTCCCTCCCTTCCCCCCTTCCCCCCTCACTTCCTTCCTCCCTCTATCTCCCCCTCCCTCCCTTCCTCCCTCTATCTCCCCCTCCTCCCTCCCTCTATCTCCCCCTCCCTCCCTCTATCTCCCCCTCCCTCCCTCTATCTCCCCCTCCTCCTCTATCCTCCCCCTCCCTCTATCTCCCCCTCCCTCCCTCTATCTCCCCCTCCTCCCTCTATCTCCCCCCCCTCCCTCTATCTCCCCCTCCCTCCCTTCCTTCCTCCCTCCATCTCCCCCTCCCTCCCTTCCTTCCTCTATCTCCCCCTCCCTCCCTTCCTCTATCTCCCCCTCCCTCCCTTCCTTCCTCTATCTCCCCCTCCCTCCCTTCCTTCCTCTATCTCCCCCCTCCTCCCTTCCTCTATCTCCCCCCTCCCTTCCTTCCTCTACCCCCCCCTCCCTTCCTTCCTTCCTCTATCCCCCCTCTCCTCTATCCCCCCCCCTTCCTTCCTCTATCCCCCCTCCCTTCCTTCCTCTATCCCCCCTCCCTTCCTTCCTCTAACCCCCCTCCCTTCCTTTATCGCCCCCTCCCTGCCTTCCTCTCTCCCCCCTCCCTTCCTTCCTCTATCCCCCCACCCTTCCTTCCTCTCCCCCCCCTCCCTTCCTTCCTCTACCCCCCCCCCTTCATCCCCCCTTCCTCTATACCTCCTCCCTTCCTTCCTCTGTCCCCCCCTCCCTTCCTTCCTCTATCCCCCTCCCTTGCTTCCTCTCTGCACCCCTCCCTTCCTTTATGTCCCCCTCACTTCCTTCCTCTATCCTTCCCTCCCTCTACCCCCCTCCCTCTATCCCCCTCCCTTCCTCTATCCCCCCTCCCTTCCTTCCTTCATCCCCCCCTCCCTTCCTTCCTCTATCCCCCCTCCCTTCCTTCCTCTATCCCCCCTCCCTTCCTCCTCTATCCCCCCTCCCTTTCCTTCCTCTATCCCCACCTCCCTTCCCCTGTCCCCCCCTCCCTTCCTCGATCCCCCCTCCTTCCTTTCTCTATCCCCCTCCTTTCCTTCCTCTATCCCCCCTCCTTTCCTTCCTCTATCCCCCTCCCTTCCTTCCTCTATCCCCCCTCCCTTCCTTCCTCTATCCCCCCTCCCTTCCTTCCTCTATCCCCCCTCCCTTCCTTCCTCTATCCCCCCTCCCTTCCTTCCTCTATCTCCCCTCCCTTCCTTCCTCTATCTCCCCTCCCCTCCTTCCTCTATCCCCCCTCCCCTCCTTCCTCTATCCCCCCTCCCTTCCTTTAGCCCACCCTCCCTTCCTTCCTCTATCCCACCCTCCCTTCCTCTATCCCCCCTCCCTTCCTCTACCCCCCCCTCCCTTCCTCTATCCCCCCTCCCTTCCTTCCTCTAGCCCACCCTCCCTTCCTTCCTCTAGCCCACCCTCCCTTCCTTCCTCTAGCCCACCCTCCCTTCCTCTATCCCCCCCTCCCTTCCTCTATCCCCCCTCCCTCCTTCCTCTAGCCCACCCTCCCTTCCTTCCTCTAGCCCACCCACCCTTCCTTCCTCTAGCCC